>NW_027142138.1:600000-844148 GCF_036365525.1 Heterodontus francisci
TCCGTGCTGGGACCACTGTTGTTTGTGATATACATAAATGATTTGGAGGAAAGTATAGGTGTTCTGTTTAGAAAGTTTGCAGACGACACTAAGATTGGTGGAGTCGCAGATAGTGAAGGGGACTGTCAGAGAATACAGCAGAATATAGAGAGATTGGAGAGTTGGGAAGATAAATGGCAGATGGAGTTCAATCAGGGCAAATGCGAGGTGATGCATTTTGGAAGATCCAATTCAAGAGTGAACTATACAGTAAATGGAAAAGTCCTGGGAAAAATTGATGTGCAGAGAGATTTGGGTATTCAGGTGCATTGTTCCCTGAAGATGGCAACGCAGGTCAATAGAGTGGTCAAAAAGTACAAGGGTTGGCAGGTCATGTTACAGTTGTATAAGACTTTGGTTCGGCCACATTTGGAATACTGCGTGCAGTTCTGGTCGCCACATTACCAAAAGGATGTAGATGCTTTGGAGAGGGTGCAGAGGAGGTTCACCAGGATGTTGCCTGATATGCAGGGCGCTAGCTATGAAGAGAGGTTGTGTAGATTAGGATTATTTTCATTAGAAAGATGGAGGTTGAGGGGGGGCCTGATTGAGGTGTACAAAATCATGAGAGGTCTAGACTGGGTGGATAGCAAGAAGCTGTTTCCCAGAGTGGGGGATTCAATTACTAGGGATCATGAGTTCAAAGTGAGATGGGAAAAGTTTAGGGGGGATATGCATGGAAAGTTCTTTCCGCAGAGGGTGGTGGGTGCCTGGACCGCGTTGCCAGCGGAGGTGGTAGACGCGGGCACGATAGCGTCTTTTAAGATGTATCTGGACAGATACATGAATGGGCAGGAAGCAAAGAGATACAGACCCTTAGAAAATAGGCTACATGTTTCGATAGAGGATCTGTATCGGCGCAGGCTTGGAGGACTGAAGGGCCTGTCCCCATGCTGTATTTGCTTTGTTTTTCTTTGTTCTTTATCTCTAAAGCACCCTGTGACTTTTGGTTTTGTGCTGAAGATTCTAACTGCCGAATCCCCTAATTGCCCATACCTCTTGAAATACCTTAGACATGAAATTAGAACTTTGATCCGATTGAACATAAAATGATAACCCATATCTTATAAAGACTTGTGTTAAATTTTCTACTACTGTTCTAGCATTAATTGCCCTCACAGGAATGGCCTCTGGAATTTCAGTAGTTGCTATATGCATGATACTAAATAGGTATTGAAGTCCAGATTTTGATTTTGGTCAGGATTCTACACAATCTACCATTACACTGCTAAATGGTTCCTCAATCACTGGTATGGGAACTATTGGTGCTGGTTCTGCGGTAGGTTACGGTTTTCCTACCATTTGACAGGTGTGGCCTGTCTTGCAAAATTGTCTCACATCCTTTGTAACAACTGGCCAGTAATAATGTTGACTTATACATGATTTCGCCTTCTGAACTCCTCTATGCCATGCAAAAGGAATGTCATGTGCTCACCTTAAGAATCCCGAGTGATAATTAGGAGGGACCACTATCTGTTCAACAACTGTCTAGTCTTCATCCGCAGGTCTATGAGGCAGTCTCTATTCCTTCCTCACAATCATTTTTGCCATATAATAGCCTTCTGGAACGCCTTTTGGCTCAGCTTCTGTCAGAGCCTTTGTGCTATTCGATATATCTCTGGACCAGCTTGCTGTAATGCAATGATACATCCCCAAATAAGGTTTAAGATACTTGGCTATCTATCTGTGCTGCCACTTATACCTCCGACAATGGATTCTGTTTGGCGATTGCCCGGGTGACTACACACGCAGGAAATATTCCTGCAACTTGTTCCTGTAATTGCTCTGTTTCCGTAATTCACTTGTCCCTCTCTAATTGTAGTGAAAATTGATCCTTTTGATCTAACCAAATCATTTCCTAGGAGTCGATCAATTCCCTTTTCTGTCAAACTCTGGACAGAGATTTAAGGTTTTTGGTAGAAGGATTAAAGGGGACAGGAGGAAAATTATTTTCACCCAGAGGGCGGTGGGTGTCTGGAATTAACTGCAAGGATCAGTGGTGGGGGCAGAGACCCTCAATTATTTTAAAAGGCACCTGGACATGCACACAAAGTTCTGTAACCCGCGGGGCTGTGGGCCTGGTGCCAGAACGTGGGATTAGTTTTGGTGGATAGCTTATTCAGCCAGTGAAGACATGATGGACTGAATGGCCTCCTTCTGTTCTGTATTTTTTCAATGTTCTAACGTCTACAATTACCATACCAATATTAAGTCACTCTCTAGGCGTACCTTATATAAAGATGCGGGTGTATACTCCCTGCCAACTCCATTAAGTAAAACGTTAGCATTCTAGGCACTCTCTGGTAGATACGTTATGCCTTTTACCAGTAGGTTTGGTTTGCTCCTGTGTCCCTGAGTATAATGATATGTCTTCCTGCCTCACCTAAAGGATATGCAGTTACTTTCCCCGTTGAAAAATTAAATAGCGTTCGGACATCGTATTCTTACCCTTTATCCTCAATTTACTTTATATATCTGGTTTTAAACCTGCTTTTAAAGGGATAGCTTGGTCTTCTATCCTCTTCGGCAGAGCCTTTACATTTGCGCTAACCTTTTGCAGCCCAAATCCTATGGGTTTGCCTCGCAATTTCCAGCATTCTGAATGAAGATGTAGCGTTTTGTGGCGATGATAAAACGTTGGCTTGCGAACCACACTTCTACCCTCAGCACCTTCCTTTCAGACTTCAGGAGGTGATACTGGGACATTTCCAACTGTTCATTCTTGTCCCCGGATACTTGCCTTCCTGTCATTCTCCCACTTTCTATCCTTCTCGGGATTATGGGGGTGATGGACAAAAGGTTTTGCTTATTCACAAGGCCAAAATCATCCACAATTTCCACTGCCTGCCTAGCTTTCAAAATTTTCAGGTTATCTACATGAATTATCACTACTGAAGGAATTGAATTTTTAAATTCCTCCAAGCGAGTTAACTCTCGAAGTTTATCATATGTGGTGTGCATCTTTACTGCCCGTATCAAACGGTAAAAATTAAATTGTTTCACTCTCGCAAAATCTACATATGTCTGCTCAGCCAATCTCCGTAAGTTCTGAAACTTCTGACTGTAAGATTCAGGGACTAGCTCATACGCTAGGTGAATAAGATTTTTGCCAACTTACACTCTGTAGAAGCCTCTTCAGGACGCATGACATAAACGTCATGAGCTCTGCCTACCAACCTACTTTGCTTACGCAGTGTCCAGCTTTCCTTCGGCCATTTCATCTGTTTGACTATTTTTTCAAAACATATGAAAAAGTGCCTCTACGTCACTTTCCCCCAACGTAGGAAAAGCTTGTATAAATTTAACAATTTTTGCTGGGGCCTGGGCTGAATTCAGATTCTTCATGACCTGACATTTCCCTGGATTCAAGGCTATCCTTTTGTCTTAGTTCCATCTCTTTTAGGCTAAATTCTTTCTCCTTCTTTCTTTCCTCTTGTTCAAGTTCAAGTTTTCTTAATTCTTTTCCAGCCTCAAGTTTTTTTTACTGTTGTTTCTTTTTCTGTTTCGTGTTGAATCTCCACTTCACTCAACTGTAACTGATTTTTTGCCAATTCTACTGTATCAATCTCTGACTTACTACGTTCTTGTTCCTCGTATTTTTCTTCTAATTTTAAATGTTGAACCATTAGGTCAATTATCTCTGCATTTTTGACACCTAGTTTCAATTCTTCCCACAATTTTCATTCATTCTGAGTTAAAGGTATCAAGCCACTGAGGGGAACATTTTCCTTTCCCTCGAACTCTGCTGCACTGATGAGCCATTCTGATGTTATAGACTCTACCTTATTATACAAGAAAATTCGTTCCCTTTTTTCATAATTGGTGTTAGATTTTGATCCTGACAACCAAGTTTCTAATTAATATGATCCCAAAGCCGACAGCAATTAATATGCTGCCAGACACAAGATCCAAAATTTTATGCTGCCCAAAAGACAAGTAATTATTTTGATTCCAAACATGAGACCCTCAATTCATCTGATTCTGATCTCAGACGAGCCATCCAATTAATATATTACAACCGCAGTGGGAGCAATGCACTGTCAATTCAGTCCTGTCACTCCACAGGTCATAGCATATTATTAAGCTTTCATACCCAATTGGCAAACAGCCAAAATAAACATTCTGGTAACCCCAGAATAAAAGAGACCAAACCAAGTATCTTTAGACACCAACAAATTAACTATTTATTGAAACAAAAATCTTAAACACTATTAAGATAAACCTATGACTAAAGACCTTATTATTTTAAACTAACTTCCCACATTCGCACACATGCATCAAAGATCAACAGTAGTTAACTAGTTTTAAAATTAGTGTTTTCGAAATTTAGCTACTTCTCAAGAACAAATAAAATAAGTTACATAATAATATAAAAGCAAAATACTGCGGATGCTGGAAATCTGAAACAAAAACAAGAAATGCTGGATTCACTCAGCAGGTCTGGCAGCATCTGTGGAAAGAGAAGCAGAGTTAGCGTTTCGGGTCAGTGACCCTTCTTCAGAACTGACAAATATTAGAAAAGTCACAGATTATAAACAAGTGAGGTGGGGGTTGGGCAAGAGATAACAAAGGAGAAGGTGTAGATTGGACCAGGCCACATAGCTGACCAAAAGGTCACGGAGCAAAGGCAAACAATATGTTAATGGTGTGTTGAAAGACAAAGCATTAGTGCAGATTAGGTGTGAATATACTGAATATTGAACATCAGCAAGTGCAAACCTGAAGAAAAACAACCTGAAAAAAACAGTGGGTAAGCAAACTGAACAAACTAAGATGAAATGAAATAAATGCAAAAAAATATTGTAAAAAATGTAAAAAGGAATGCAAAAAAAAAAGGAAGAAAAATAAGTTACATTCCTGGTGGATGAAGCATTCTAATGTGGAAATAGTCAAAGGCCACTCCAAGTCTTCATGAGGACTGGATGCACTGGTCTGTTCTTTACAGGCGTTTAATTTTTCGGCTGCAGTAGGCAACAACAGTTCCTTCAGCAATAGAAACGTTATTTTGAAAAAAGAAGGAATTTCTACTTTAGGCAATTAATTCGGCTGGGAGCTCTCTGTAGACTTTGCTGAGAGAGAATAAACAGCTCCTTTCTCTTCAGTACGTTTCGCTGGTGAGTCTGGTTTCATCCGGTTTTTTTAGTTTTCCACACAGTTAAGTAGCAAAATTACACCATGTGACCTCTCTATCCTGCTGCCGCCTGGGTAACAAAAATGAAGCTTCTGGCACACTGTGCCTTAGAAATTCCAGAACGTTCTCTCCCTTAACGGTGCTCTATTTTGCCAGAGTCTTAAAGGTGCACATTGTTTTTAATCGTACGAGCAAAACAATACAATTCCATGACACATTCTATGCAATTCTATACCATAACCTCTGTGTGCACCCTCGTTTACACCACTACAGAAAAGGAGTACATTCGTAGCACCCTTACCTGAACACATGATCCTCACATCTTCTTTCTGAGAACAGTCGGGATTACCCCACGATGCTGAGGGAAATTTCCAGAGAAATGCTTTGTAACCAAAACAATTCATTTCATCCAACCAAACTGGCTCTGTGACTGGTTCACAAGATGCAGGAAATGCCATGTCTAATGCTTTTCCACAACCCAGCTGCTTGCAAACCAAGTTAGCTTCCACCAGATCCCAGGAATCATCACAAACTGAGCCCCATGTCTCATTGTAATAAATCTCCACTCGGCCAGTACATGGGCTCCCACCGTCGGACAGCCTTAACTGCACGTGGTCTGTTGGACAATAATGTAGGAGGATTATACTGACAATATATATTCACCTCATCACTCAATCCAACTCATTGTACTATCACCAGCTTAGAAAAACATTTTAAATGCACATGTGATCGGTAAATGAAACTATACAACAGAATATCTGTCCACACTTACCTATTACATATAATGTAAAGTACAGAAATGTTTCAGTTATCCTACTACATCTGGCTCTGACAAGTTCTGGCCTCCAGTCCCCCTTTTATGTTTCAAACGTTGTTGTAAAGGGAATCACTCACACGATTAACAGTTAATTTGCACTCATGTTATATAATGGTATCTGCTCCTTGTCCATGTATGTTACCCTTATTTATAATCTTGGTCCGACATTTACTGCCATCTCTTATTTCCTTTATCTTGAACAACATGTGAAATGCATTTATCTAGCGCCAGTAATGTAATAAAACATCCCAAGGCGCGAAACAGTAGTGACATCGAAGAAGGTTTGACATGGAGCACCTAAGAATATACGAAGTCAGATGACCAGATGCTCAGTCAAATATTTCGGTTTTATGGAGCGTCTGACAGCAGGAACGAGAGATTGAGAGGGATAGAGAATTAAGTAAGTATCTCAAGAGCATGTGACCTTCGCAGCTGAAGCCACGCCCACCAATGGTGCGCAATTAAAATCAGGAATGCTCAAGAAGCCAGAAGTGGCAGATGTCAGATTGGAACCGATTTCAAATTTAGAACCTTGAGGCAATGAACGGATTTGAAAAGAAGGTTGATTTTTTTTAAATCGCACATTGATGGGCAATGTAGGTCAGTGAGCACAGGGCAGATGGCTGAGTGGCACTTGGTCAAGGCAGCAGAGTTTGTAGAGGTTGTAACCAGGGTAGCCAGCCAGGAATGCATTAGAATCATCGAGTCTAGAGAGAACAAAGCAATGGGTAAGACTAGATAAGGGCAAAATCGGGTGAATTTATGGAGGTAAAAATCGACAGTGTTAGTGATGGTATGGATATGTGCGAGGAGTTAAATATAATACCAAGGTTACAAGCAGTCTAGTTCAGTCACGACAGTTGGCATGGGGAGAAATAGCGTTGGTGGCAAGGGAACAGTTATGATGGGGACTGAAGACAATGACTTCCATCTTTTCAATACTGAAGTGTAGGAATTTTCTGCTAGTGCAGTACTGAATGTCAGACAGCATTTCTGACAGGTTCCACGCAGTGGTGGAAGCAAGAGTGTTGGATTTGAGGTATAGTTGGGTACCATGAGATACATGTGGAAACTAAGGCCGTCTTTGTGGCCATCACAGAAAGGTAGCATGTAAATGAGAAATGAGGTGTCGAAAGTTAAATCTTTTGTTGACTTCACAGGAGCGGGAAGAGAAGCCATTGCAGGTCACTTTCTGACTGCTGCATAGATAAGAATAGAACCAGCTGAGTGCAGTCCCGCCACCCCATGCCCCAGGCGGGTGTTAATGGAGAACAGTTTGAGCAGAATTTCATGACCAACCATATCAAAGGCTGCAGGCAAGTCAAGAAGGGGGAAGAGAAATCGTTTACATTTGTCACAATCATTTAGGATGCCATTTGTGACATTGATAAGCGTTGTTTCGGTACTGTGGTATGCCTCAAAATCTGATTTGAGGGATTGAAACATGCAGCTACATAAAATATGAGCATGGATTTGGAGGGGACAACACATTCAAGGACTATAGTGAGGTGATAACAGTTGGAGCTGGGGCAGTAATTTGCAAGGAGAGGTGCGAATACAGCTGATTTGAAGGAGAGGTGGGAGAACATGAAGCGAGGGAGAGAATCGTTAATTTTGTCAGCTAACATGGGGACCAGGAAGGGAATGTGTGTGTTCAGTAGTTTCATAGAAATAGGGTGCAGACAGCAATAAGTGGATTTCATTGAGAGCATAATTGCAGAGAGTGTGTGAAGGACTCGAGGAGAGACAGAAGCAATGCGAATTCAGGGAGATGGCATGGGAGGATACTTATAGGAAGTTAGGCCTGGTGGGTTGGGGAAGAAAGGGAAGCAGCAGAGGCGACTGAACGGATGTTTTTAAACTTTGTATCAAAAAACTCCATGAGCTCCTTTCACTTATTTTTGGAGTTGAGGGTGGACGAGGCAGGGGAGTCGTTCAGGAGGAAGATTTGTGATGGAGAAGATATGCTGTGCGTGCTCTTTTCCTTCGTGGATGACCTTTGATTAATGAGTAATTTTTACAAAGAAACCCAGGACCCGATGATGCTTTATGCGATTCATCCATTCAGGTTTACATTACCAGATAGTTCGCCAGATGTCGCTGTGCCTTTCTGGTTGAAAGTTTCAACCACTGCATGTATTACTTCTGCTTCATGCCAGAGAATGTAACATCCACAAGTGCGACACTTAAACATCAGCCTTCCAATATGCAGTATATTCGTGCAGAATTATGTTCTAGGGTTGTGTTGATTATAAAATTATCGTAAATCAACGTAATATTATTTGTATAACAGAATCACGTACTTTTGAAAGGGTCGGACTCTGTCTTTGACAATGAAGATATTTGAGTAATTTTAGAAATGTAAACCACATATCCGAACAGAGAATCTGCATTCCTCTCTGTCCAGGGAGCTTGGTGCGATTAGGGGAGTACTTATGTTGAATGTGTAACCGTAACTTGTGAGGGACATTAAAAATTGCTGTTGTCTGTAAAAGATCAATGAACTAAACTACAAATTATATCAATATATGACTGTTGAACCAGACCAAGGAGGGTAGAAAACAGCATATCTCTGCAAAATGTTGGACAGGAACAGGAAGTGTCTATGGGCAATTGAACGCAAGATGTGCAGACCTCCTGGTAAGCGGGAAACCAGTATTTAAATGGGCGAAGACAAAAATAATTGGATTTGTTGTATCAGGCACTTTGGAGAACAAAGAATTGGCGTTGTGATAGGAAACAAAGAGTAGTGGTTAATGGATGTTTTTCAGGCTGGATGAAGGTTTGTAGTCGAGTTCCCCAGGCGTTAGTCTTCGGACACTTGCTTTCCCTGATATATATTAATGACCTAGACCTTGGTTTACAGGACATAATTTCAAAGTTTGCAGATGATGCAAAACTTGGATGCATTGTGAAATGTGAGGAGGATAGTGTAGATCTTCAAAAGGACATAGACAATTTGATGAAGTTCAATGCTGAGAAATGTGAAGTGATTCAGTTTGGTAGGAAGAACATGGAGATAAAATATAAAAAAGGGCTCAATTCTAAAGGGAGTGCATGAGAAGTGGTGCCTGGGTATACATGTGCATAAGTCATTGAGGGTGGTAGGACAGGTTGAGAGAGCTGTGTCCTGGACTTTCTTAATAGGGGGAAAGAGCAAGGAAGTTATGTTGAACCTGTATTAGACATGAATTCGGCCTCCGCTGGAGTATTGCGTCCAGTTCTGTGTGCTTCACTTGAGGAAGGACAGGAGGGCATTGGTCAGAGTGCAGAAAAGATTCAGGAGAATGGTTCTAAGGATGAGGAATTTCAGTTATGAAGATCGATTGGAGAAGTTAGGACTGTTTTCCTTGGAGATGAGAAGGCTGAGAGGTGATTTGATTCAGGTGTTCAAAATCATGAGGGGCCTGGACAGAGTAAATAGAGAGACACTGCGCCCCCACCCCCCTCACCCCTGTGAAAGGATCGAGAACGAGAGAGCACAGATTTAAAGTAATGGGTAAAAGACGCAAACATGGCTTGAGGAAAAACGTTTTCGCGCAGCGAGTGATTAAGGTCCACAATGCGTTGCCTGAGAATTTGGTGGAGGTAGGTTCAATTGAAGTATTCCAAACGGAATTAGACAGTTATATGAAAAGGACGAATGTGCAGCGTTACGGAGAGAAGGGATATTTTGTGGGATATGTCGAGTATTCTTTGTTCCAGTCCAACTCAGGCCCCCTCCCCCCCATTATGTTTCCAGTACACTGATAACTGTATCGGTGCCGTTTCCTGCTCCCACCCCAAACTGGAAAACTTTATCAACTTTGCTTCCAATTTCCACCCTTCTCTCACCTTAACATGGTCCATCTCTGACACTTCCCTTCCCTTCCTCGACTTTTCTGTCTCCATCTCTGGGGATAGGTTGTCTACTAATATCCATTATAAGCCCACCGACTCCCACAGCTACCTCGACTACACTTCCTCACACCCTACCTCATGTAAGGACGCCATTCCATTCTCCCAGTTTCTCCATCTCTGACGCATCTGCTCTGATGATGCTACCTTCCATGACGGTGCTTCTGATATGACCTCCTTTTTCCTCAACCGAGGATTCCCCCCCACTGTTGTTGACAGGGCCCTCAACCGTGTCCGGCCCATTTCCCCTACCTCTGCCCTCAAGCCTTCCCCTCCCTCCCAGAACCGTCACAGGGTTCCCCTTGCCCTCACTTTCCACCCCATCAGCCTCCATATCCAAAGGATCATCCTCCGCCATTTCTGCCACCTCCAGTGTGATGCCACTACCAAACGCATCTTCCCCTCCCTTCCCATATCAGCATTCCGAAGGGATCGTTCTCTCCCCGACACCCTGGTCCACTCCTCCATTACCCCCACCACCTCTTCCCCGTCCCATGGCACCTTCCCCTGCAATGGCAGGAGGTGTAATACCTGCCCATTTACCTCCTCTCTCCTCACTATCCCAGGCCCCAAACTCTCCTTTCAGGTGAAGCAGCGATTTACTTGTAATTCTTTCAATGTAGTATACTGTATTCGCTGCTCACAATGTGGTCTCCTCTACATTGGGAAGACCAAGCGTTGAGTGGGTGACCGCTTTGCGGAACAGCTCTGCTCAGTCCACGAGCAGAACCCTGAGCTTTCAGTTGCTTGCCATTTCAACAATCCCCCCTGCTCTCATGCTCACATCTCTGTCCTGGGATTGCTGCAGTATTCCAGTGAACATCAACGCAAGCTCGAGGAACAGCATCTCATCTACCGATTAGGCACACTACAGCCTGCTGGACTGAACACTGAGTTCAATCATTTCAGAGCATGACAACCCCCCATTTTACTTTCATTTTCAGTTATTTCTTCTTTTTATCTTTTTTACATTTTTTACAATCTTTTTTTTGGCAATTATTTCATTTCATCTTAGTTTCTTCAGTTTGCTTACCCGCAGTTTTTTTTTCATGTTTGCACTTGCTGCTGTTCAATTTTTAATACGTTAACACCTTATCTGTACTGATGCTTTGTCTTTCAACAGACCATTAACATATTGTTTGCCTTTGCTCCATGAACTTTTGATCAGCTATGTGGCCTGTCCAATCTACACCTTCTCCTTTGTTATCTCTTGCCCCACCCGTACCTCACTTGCTGATAACTAGTGACATTTCTAACATTTGTGAGTTCCGAAGATGGGACATTGACCCGAAACGTAAACTTTGCTTCTCTTTCCACAGAAGCCGATAGACCCGCTGAGTGGTTTCAGCATTTTTTGCTTTTATTTCAGATTTCCAGCATCCGCAGCATTTTGCTTTTATTATTTGACTGTAATCATCACATGTTTACGTGCTCAGTTCTGATTGGGCCAACACAGTGAGATCCCAGAACCAGGAAAGAGCGAAAGAAATTGCACCCTCACCCACCACAGCCAATAAAGACAGGGCTGGATTGTCATGTGATCTGGATTCCAGCGCTGATTGGTGATGTCTAAAATGTGAGCACCTTTTGGGCTGGTGTCATTTGAGCTGATCCTTCATACTCTGCTTTTGAAGACCCTCAGTTAAGGTCCCTCCGCATGAAGGTTGCAATTATCTCCCAGCTAGAGTTAAAGATCTTTAGTAACACTATGAGGGACGCACTCCTTTCCTGACTTGCAATCGGGCAGCGGGTTAATCCGTGATCAAAAACATACTGAGATTGTCGCCCAAGCTTTTTATTTAATGGGGTGGATTCGAACAGAAAGATAGCAGAGAACGTGAAAATAAAGGGCGATTATCTAATGGGTCAGCCTGACTGTTCCCAGGTCTGCCTGAAATAAGAAGTTAACAATTAGAGTTCAGTGCAGAAAGAAATGAATGAAACTGTGAGAAAGAAATGGCACAAATACTACTAAATGCAGGGTCATTATTCCCGTCACCCTGCAGAAGAAATTATATCGGGATCTGTGTTCTCATCTGTTCTTCATTCCTTAAATCGAAAATACAATTTCTGCAATAAATTAATGTTGGTATTGGGCCAAAATGTATCCAGAATTGTTTTCACATATACACACACTGACACCCGGATACACTCTCTCCTTGTGGTGACGGTGGGTGGGCCCCATGTATTACCAGTGTGAAGGTGCTCTGAAAAGGTGGTGGTGATGATCCTCTCCCTTATAGAATCTTACAATGGAACAGCACAGAGGAACGCCATTCGGCCCATAGTGCCTATGCTGGTTCTTTGCAAGAGCTGTCTAAATCCTCCCATTCTCTTTCCCCATCACCCTGTAAATTTGAGCTGATGGCGCTCTGACCATTGATGACCAGTGTGTTGTTGCCCTGAGAAGACGCTACTGATGGAGCCCCTTTTAAACCCGCTGGTGATGGCACTCTCATTGAATTCAGCAGTCTCACATAAATTTCCTGATGGGATGGCAACGCAAATTAAAGATGTTTTGATCCTGTGGTAAATTTCAATGCCTTTCAGTTTACTGAAAAGTCTTCGACCTGTAACTTTCAAAGTTTCTGTAAAGGTGTAATTGGGCTATTCGGTCGTTCAATGAATTATATAGCTTCTCAAACAAAACAAAACAAGATGAACGCTCTGGCAGTCTTCTAACTGCGTGCTCACTTTTTCCTTTCATGCTCCTGCTCTTCTGATTCTCATGTAACCTACCCTCGCCCGCCTGCCCTATTCTTTTAACTGTAAATGATTTTCGATCAGTGGTCCTCCCGTTTGCTGGCTAAGCGTTTCCAATTTTCAAAAATGCATTCAGTGTTTTGACTGCTCCCATCCCCCTGAGGATAATGTGTCTCACAGATTTCCAGGTGTTTTTCTCTTAACAACATAATATGCATTAGACGATGTGTTGACCTGCTCCCCATCTCCCTGGTGATAATATTTCTCCCATGTACCGCTGTCTCTTTGTATACGCTGGTGATATACTATAGACAATGGGATAACGATTCCTGTCCTCAGTTGTGTTTACCGAGTAATCTTGAATATGTTACAGTTTCCCAACTATAATCTCACTGGTCTCTTTCTGTTCCTAGTTACACAATGTAAATACTGTGTGACTTCTTCCCAGTCACGGGGCCTCAGCATGCCGACCAACTTTTCCAGATAATAGTCAACTCCTGCAAATTCCCCTTTTACAGTGACCAGCCTCAGTGCTTCTCTAGGGTCCGTGAATCTTCTTCAATCCACTCAGTCATTTATTGAACATTTCCTGCATTTACCATTCAGTCTGTAACCACCCATGTCATGCCAGATTGTTTTTCTAGATAATCCACTGGTTCAAGGAATAAGGCGATGCACACCTTCTGAGGGAAACTGGGGGTGAACAATTAATGGGTGCAGAAAAATATCGCCAAAATGACGACAGTGGTTCAAGAAAACACCCCGCCATCCTCTCTGGCTAAATAGGGTTGTTTAGAAAATTCTGACGTGTCCGCGAACTGATATCCCGAAAATGAATCAAAACTATCTGTAACCGAGACTCTCATACCTGCCTATTCGTCAAGTTTATCTCTTACTGTCTCAGATAAATGTTCAGTCATTCCCCTTTCTCAATCATACTATTTTTCCATACTCCTCATATCTGCTGATCCTTCCTTTCACTCTCTTATGCTTCCTGACAATTTCTGACTGCTCTCATTGTTGTTCTTGAAGAAGTTTGAATGCATTTCTTTGTGTAACGTTAGCCAAATCCCCTATATATACATAGAACATGCATACTGTTCTCACACTTGTCTAGTCGGCCTCCTACTCCAGTTAAACTTCAGCTGATCGACAGTTCTGCTGCTGCTGTTATCTTGGCATGGACCGTCCCGCTGATCAGTTTCCCCTGCTCTCACTGTCTGGCGACTCCCGGATCCCAACGCCTCAAATTTCAGTGGTCGCACTGTTACCTTCCTGACGTTTAGACTAATGGTATTGGTGCCAAACTGTGAAGTTATTTTAACATTTTATACTTATGTTAACTAGCGATTGTACCGTATTACCACAAACACTAATAGAGAAATATTAATAATAACTAACAAACCCAACGGAGGTGAACTGAAACGGGACAAACGTGGGATATTCAAAGCCCAAAATTTAAACTCTTGAATGAATGACAAAGCCACGGACAGCGTTGGTTTAGGGCTTACCATAGATAGTTAATACAGAGAGTTCAAACGTACTTGCTTCTCATGGCAGATAATTAGGTGGGTCAAGAATCTATATAATTATATTATATCAAACTATTTTAGGTCCAATTTGAACAACATTCGCAATTAAGTGAGCTCTTGTGGATTTCAGAAGCAAATTAATTAATAAAATACAGTTATTGTAGCTTAAAACCACAAGCAAAGCGCCGGACAAAAGGAAATCACATCAAACAATACGGATTCTGTGCGTCAACAGCATTTTCAGTAACTTCAGTGAATCAGTATTGCCTGTGTGGAGTTTGCAAGTTCTCCCTGTGTCTGCGTGGGTTTTCTCCGGGTGCTCCGGTTTCCTCCCACAAGCCAAAAGACTTGCAGGTTGGTAGGTAAATTGGCCATTATAAATTGCCTCTAGTATAGGTAGGTGGTCGGGAAATATAGGGACAGGTGGGGATGTGGTAGGAATATGGGATTAGTGTAGGATTAGTATAAATGGGTGGTTGATGGTCGGCACAGACTCGGTGGGCCGAAGGGCCTGTTTCAATGCTGTATCTCTAAACTAAACTAAAACTTTTAGCAATCTATCTCTGCAACACTGCAGAAATAACCAAACACGCATCGAACATTTACAGTGCAGGTTCTTCTGGGCACTGTCTGGTGAATTTAAATATGAAAACGAATTCGGAATTTGTTCCACAGGTGACCAGGGTATGGAACAAATAGAAGGACATTAAAGAATTCAACAGGAGTAGGATTAGGCCATACAACCAACCCACCCGACTTCGCCGTTCAATAAGATCAGGGCTGATCTACTGACCCAAATCCACTTTCCCAGCCTTTCCCCTGAGATTGGGAAATATCTCCAGATCTTTCATTAAACACTGTATTGCACGATATAAAAGGTAAGAGACATTTGGAAAGAGTTTCAGAAACACGTCCGGATATTAAATACTCCAGGTAATGTGTGAATCATTTAGAAATAGACTGAGAAATACTAATTATTATATGTCACCGTGTATATATTTGTATGAAATACAAAGCATGATTTAATCTAAAAAGGCCTAGTTTTGAAGATTGTCGGTGATTCAATAAAACAGCTCTTACAGCAAATCCCCCTGAGATCAGTAGCATCATTTTTGGTGAGTGTAATTGATAACTCTATTAATAATTAGTGCAATTGAAGCAATATTGGTTCCACCCCCAGTTAATATATTACACAACATTTATAGTTCTTTCCGAACATTTAAAATGCTGTACAAACTATTTAATCTAATTCTCTGTATCACAGGGCACTTCACTAAGAATACAAGAGGCAATCCTGAACTGAATGGGGCTTACTGAAACAAAGACCGTAATCATGTAATAAGTCAGTTGATGAATAATCACCCTATTTCCAACTCCATATTTGGGAAAGGGTAATGTGATAATTCACATGGTCCGGCAGCCATGTTGGTTTATTTTTATAATTTAAGTGCTGTCTGAAGAAAGATGCAACAGCAGCAGCAGAAAGGGCAGCAAAATCTATGCCTAAATAATTGCAGACTGCAACATGGTGAGGACTCCAAGCCTGTTCCATTTCGAACCCACCAATACTGCAAAGTGACCTCGTGGTAACGAGACTACAAGCAACCAAGTTTGTGGTCTGCAGAAATTCTATCCCTTCAAGAGAATCATGAAAGCCACTTCAGCACGTGACTCCGGCTGTTTAACTACACTTCAGGAGTGAAGCCGTCTTTTTCAAAAGGTCTGCATTGTGTCTTTTCGTAAACGAGCCATGTGAATTATGAACTATTATTTTGTTTATAAACTTTAAAAGTGCACTATTCTTTTCAACTGTACTTTGCTTACGTGTGTTTGTGTATGTCGCTGTGTGATTGAATAGCATACTGTTAGATTTCGTGGTGAGTGTTGAATGAACAGTCCAGAGGGTGTGCATTCGTGCAATGCAGGACATGTGAAGAGCAGTTCTGGTCTTCAAAGTGGAGCTAAAATGCTCACATGCAGGTTGTCTATTCGAAGAAGAATCACAAAAAAAAAGAATAAAGTACGATGGACACACTGATGGACTGATAATAAAATGCTGCTAATGAGCCAATGTTGCAAATGATTTGTCAATTGAGTATGCATGCTCTAATTGTGATTAAGAGCAGCTGATACTAATTGTGGAAAGATCAGAATACATATGGAATAACCAGTTTCCACCTGGGGAGGGGTACGGAGGTGCTGGTCCGGAGAAGGGAAATGCAGTCTACACTTATGCTGTATGGGGTATTGTGAATAAACCTATGTGGAAGTAAGACTGGTTCCTGCTTTGTCCTTAGACAGATGCATGTTTGCCAAATTTGGTAAATAATGGACCTACATTTTGTGCCTTCCCAGGATCAGATCGTGTAATTGGGATGTTTCATGCTCCTAGTTGATCTCTGTCAGGGCGAGGGATTTGCCTGACTTCAGGCCGTGCAGGACAGGTGAACGAAATATTCTATGAGGCTATGAGTCCTTCTCTCTGGGCAATTCAATCCAATGAGGAAACTACTCACCGCAAAGTAAAACATCTGCAATAACTGCAACTCATGTAAGGGAGAGGCAGAAGGAAGTAGACATGTTTTTGCTGACAGATTTGCCTTGAAGTCTTTTTGGGGGTTTGTTGAATGTCAAGTTTGTAAGTGCAGAACTGATCCATCCTGATATTGTGCGAAATCAAACATAAAATCATTTAACTATTTCGGAACAAAATGTAAAATTCGGATGTAAGGGAGAAACTGATCTTCCCGAGAATGGTAACGAAGTTATTGAAACAGAAAAATGTTTGTATTTACAAAGGATTGAATCTGATTCACCAGAGAGTCCGAGTGTTTGATTTCTGTTTGTCATGAATGTGAAATCTGTGGCAGCTTTGCCTTTGCAGCCAACTGGCATAGTCGGGGTTCGAGGTTTCTTGTTGCTGTTTTTAAGTAACCCATAAAATGCAATTAATTACTGGGGCGGGAATTGTATTCCTTACTTTCCGTGGAACTCCTTCAATCTGTTGTCAGTCACTTCCAGAACTCTGTGCCAGAGCTGAGCTGTTAACAGCTTTCTCAATCACCTACCAACTGGACCCTCAAACGACAGATCCATCAAGAAGAAGGTAATGATAGCCCTCCCATTGCCCCGACATGCACCACCGCAATTCCCCCGATACTATGACGTACTGCCAAATAGTGGGAAGAGATGGTTCATCGAACTCCCCAGAGTAAGGTTTGCAAGCCCCATGGTTCGACGGACAGCAGCAGAACTCTCCCTATTGTGTCCTCCCCTTTACAACATGTAACTAAGTATTGAAGGGGAATGAACGAGCCTGTATCAGATCCAATGACTCCTCCTCTTGTCCATCCATATATGATACAACCCTGCGTATTGTCCTTGTTTTCCTGTTCATTACAATGTATCTATTTGAAATTATCACAGCCAACCATGAAGCTCGTGGCTTGTTTCAACAAATAGATCAAGGACAGTTTGTACTTCCTTCATCTACCCTGTAATTTTCCACTTTCAATTATTCGGTCAAACATTGAAGCCAGGATTGACGAAATTTGGATGAATGACAAACAAGCTGAACCTGTCTTCATTCACTGCCAACTAAACACACCATAGATTTTGCATCGCTTGCATCAGGCTTGTGCTCATAAAAGGACATTGAAAATCACATCACACATTTGCCAGGAAATTGCCAAGTGCAGCAAGTGAGAAACTAACGACCTCCCCTTGATATTCATCATCGTGGTCAATTTCCACTTACCACATTATCAACATCCTAGGCATTCCCTTTGATCAGAAATTTAACTGGGCCAGCCAGATAAATATTGTTGCTCCAAGAAAAGATCAGGCGCTGGAATTTATGCAACAAATAACTCATCCACTGCCTCTTAGGTTCGCAATCTACAAAGGCATAAGTCAGAAATAATGGAATGCTCTCCATTTTCCTGGATCTGTGCCGCCTCCAACAAAACTCAAGCGCCTCAGTAAGATCCAAGTAAGTGAACGCACTTGATGTGCACCTGATGCACCACGTTAACACTGAACTCCTTCCACCACTGCACACAGTGGCTGCTGTGTGTTATCTTTGGACTCTTTATCTCGAGAGACAATGTGTAAGCGCCTGGACGTGGTCAGTGGTGTATGGAGCAGCGCCTGGAGTGGCTATAAAGGCCAATTCTACAGTGACAGGCTCTTGCACAGGTGTTGCAGAAAAATTTATTTGTCGGGGCTGTTACACAGTTGGCTCTCCCCTTGCGCCTCTGTCGTTTTTCCTGCCAACTACTAAGTCTCTTCGACTCGCCACACTTTCGCCCCGCATTTATGGCTGCCTGCCAGCTCTGGCGAACGCTGGCAACTGAGTCTGACGACTTGTGATCAATGTCACAGGATTTCATGTCGCGTTTGCAGACGAGATTTAAAGCGGAGACCTGGACGGCCGGTGGGTCTGACACCAGTGGCGAACTCGCTGGACAATGTGTCTTTGGGGATCCTGCCATCTTCCATGCGGCTCACATGGCCAAGCCATCTCAAGCGTCGCTGACTCTGTAGTGTGTATAAGCTGGGGATGTTGGCCGCCTCGAGGACTTTTGTGTTGGAGATACGGTCCTGGCACCTGATGCCAAGTATTCTCCGGAGGCAGTGAAGATGGAATGAATTGAGACGTCGCTCTTGGCTGACATACGTTGTCCAGGCCTCGCTGCCATTGAGCAAGGTACTAAGGACGCAGGCTTGATACACTCGTACCTTTGTGTTCCGTGTCAGTGCGCCATTTTCCCACACTCTCTTGGCCAGTTTAGACATAGCAGTGGAAGCCTTTCCCATGCGCTTGTTGATTTCTGCATCTAGAGACAGGTTACTGGTGATAGTTGAGCCTAGGTAGTTGAACTCTTGAACCACTTCCAGAGCGTGGTCGCCAATATTGATGGATGGAGCATTTCGGACGTCCTGCCCCATGATGTTCGTTTTCTTGAGACTGATGGTTATGCCAAATTAATTGCAGGCAGCCGCAAACCTGTCGATGAGACTCTGCAGGCACTATTCAGTGTGAGATGTTAAAGCAGCATCGGCAGCAAAGAGGAGTTCCCTGATGAGGACTTTCCATACTTTGGACTACGCTCTTAGGCGGGCAAGGTTGAACAACCTGCCCCCTGATCTTGTGTGGAGGAACATTCCTTCTTTAGAGGACTTGAACGCATGTGAAAGCAGCAGGGAGAAGAAAATCCCAAAAAGTGTGGGTGTGCACCATACACAATTTCACAACGCAGGAAGTGACTAATTTTACTTCGACAGCTCCTTTATAGCACGCGACCTCTAACACCTTAAAGGGTAAGGGGGCGGACGCATGGAAACATGGACACCTGCAAGTTCCCTCAAGCCATACACATCCTGAGTTGGAACGACGTCACCATTTCTTCACTATTGCTGGGTAAAAATACTAGAACTTTCTTTCTAATTGCACTGCCGGTGAGTCAAAAGCAGATGGAGCCTCGGGTTTCAAGAAGGTGGCTCGCCATCACGTTCTCAAGGCAAACAAAAGATGGATCACAAATCCCAGCCTCGCAAGAAATGCCCTCGTCCAAGTTACAAGAAGGAAGAGCCTTCAACTTGCGACCTCAGGCTAAGCCCACGTTGGTGCCCCAGCCAGCCCGGAAATCAGCATCCTCCCCTTGTATCCAAGCCTTCAGAAACCTGCTGTTGATCACCTCTGAAATATTGGCTGCTCTCACACTTTGCTTCCACAACCGTAATCCAGCCTTCCTCACCTCGACTCTCAATCTCCATACTGCTCTCCTTCCCAAGTAACCCATTTCCTTCCACTGCAACCTGCAGGCATACCGAATGCCACAGCTCAGATCCTAATCTGGTCAAGGACGCATACCCTTGAACTCTGCCTTCTTGCCAAATTCCACATTTTTGCAGTGGTTCCAGTGAATCAATTTGAAGAACTTTGTCAATTCCTAATATTAATGTCGTGGTCGACTTCCCGGCCAGCTCAGTGATCAACCACAGCCATAGATCTCTGTGCACATTCTCCACCGTTTATGAATAAGTGGTCTCCCAATTAAAATGGTAATGAGGAGGAATTTCTTCTCTTGAAAGTTCCATCACATTTAGAATTCTCTTACCCAGAAGGCAGTGGAGCCTGCGTCATTGAATGTATTCAAGGTTGGTTGAGACGAACTTTTCATTTACGAGGGAGTGAAGGCTTATTGTTGTCTGGCAGGAAATTGGAATTACAGCCATGTTCAGATCAGCCATTATGGTATTGAATGGCAGAACATGATCTGTGGGCTGAATGGCCGACTCCCGCTTTTATTTCTAAAGACCTTGTCATCATAGGTGCATCTCTTGCACTTGAATAGAAAGAAGCCGCAGGCAAGGAGATTAGATCTTGGGTGTGATGTAAGAATGAACAAAGATATTTTGTTCGCGATTTTCGTTTGTCATGGTGGAAATGGAGGAGGATGATGTATTGAAGGTGGAGGCATTGGACTGGAAATTGAGATTAAGTGAATTAATATCCTGGTTCTGTAAGGTAGGGAAGGAGGTGAGGACAGTCACTCGGGTGATGGAACAGATACCGCTGAGGCCTCTGCAAAACTAATGTGAGGAATGCACGGTTAACGTGAAATGAAGAGACTGCAAAAGCTCTGCGATGGAAGATGGCAGCGTTGGGACAAACAGAAGGCGATGAGGATACTGAAAGAATGGAAGTTATTATTTACACAAAGCAGAGTTGGAAGATATATCTGTGGGAGTTGGTGGATCACAGTAACTGTTGATGCAGAGCCTGTCCATTTAAATGGAGAGAGGGAATTCATGAAAGAGAAGTGAAGGGTCACAGATGGACCGTTTTCAGGCGAGGGACGGACAGATATTTCAATGCAATTGTGATTAAATTTTCGAGCTCAATGTGAAAGAAGGCTTTGACACAAATCCAATCATCAATGTATTGGATAAAGAGGTGGAAAAGGGAACCACACTAGCTAAGAGCTTGTGAGGGATAGAACGATATTGAAAATCCTGACATTGTGCCCAGTTCTAGGCACAAAACTTGCGGAACAATGTGTCGGCTTTAGAGTGGGTGCAGAAAATGATCAAGAGAAAATTTCCAAGTGTGACAGTTGTTTTATGCCGACAGATTAGAGAATCAAATTGAGAGAAAGATTGATCGAGTGGTTAAAAAGCACGGTCGGATTAAACAGAATGGGCACAGAGAAACTGCTCTCATTGGCAGACGTAGCGAAAACCAAAGGACACATACATAGAATCAATGGCGACATAAGGGAAAACGTATGTTTCCACAGCACGTGTTGAGGATATGAAAAGAACTGCCTAAGAGTGTGGTGAATACCGATTGAATCAGAAGCGAACTGAATAATCAACTTAAGAGAAAAGCAATGCAGGTCAGTGAGGAGGAGATGTGGAAGTCAGATTAGCTGAGGTGCCCATGCAGAGAACAGACACGGAGAAGACAGACCAAATGGCCAAATGCAGTGTTGCAACCATTCTATGTTCCTTTTTTATTTGAATTTATGAATTGTTGAACAGAATTGTACAGCTAATGAGGGCACCCAAAGTGTAGACGAACATCCCTGAGAGGCTACTCTGACGTTAGGAATTTAATTTTTGAATTGTCATGCAGAGTGAAGGTCTTCACTGAAACAACATGAAATCCACAGATGGGACTCATGATTTTTCGAGGACTTCCTTGATTTCTCTTTAACACAGCTTCCACTTATGATTAGTTGCTTGTTGTGATCAGATTTGCCCAGTCTTGGGGGGTGGGGATGGGGATGGGTCCACTTCAATTTCAGTGAAAAATATATTCCATCTACAGGGAATTAACACAACTGTCCTAATCTGTTTGTTCAAAGATTAAGAAAAACTGTTTGAACAATTTTGCAACATCAGTATCCCCATGGAGATCTGGGAGGGTATAAAGTTAATGCACTGGGAATGTGTCACCTCAGAATGTATTTCAGAGATATAACCTGCAGCACGAACAGATCGATCATTCCTAGCAGAAAATGCACCAACCAATTCAATGGGTGGGGAAAATATTCTGTCTGATCCTTGCTATCATTGGCGTTCCTGGTAAGTATCGCTAACCAATGAAGTTTTGCAAATCTGTGTATGAGCTGTTTTCTTCCATTACCATGGGAATAATAATACTACATGAGATCGAATGGTTACAGTTAGACAGACACATATTCAGTAATATAATTGCATTAATTTCCTGAATTATCTGTGCAGTTTGAATCTGTTGTCTCAACTGTTCCTAGCTCAAGGCACACTGCATTGTAAAGTTATTGAATTATGTGGAATGTTGTGTTCTGTAGAATCACAGCTCAAAGCAGCAGAATATCAGAGGGTAAGGATTACTGCAATTATCTGTTAATGTAGAATTATACAGTGTGTGTGCACTAACTGGTGTGGAGCCCCTGACTTCAGTGATCATGCACAACTGGGAGTCTCTGTCACTCGAGAATTACACTGCTTGTGGCTGACTAACTGGTGTGGACAAAGTAACACTAGGTACCATGTATTTTCTGGAGTATCTGTCACTGTATTCAATGCTGGTCCCCATCTTACTCTTACTCGAAGTAGAGTTGTTGACAGCACTATTAGATGCTGATTAATTGACTTCCCAAGCACGGTCCTGAGAAGCGTTTGGTCATGAGTGCACTGCAATAATAAATAATCCTCTTCAATATTATGAATAATACTGATGACTATGACTTGTTAATAGACAAGTTACCGATTTTACAGCACAGAAACAGGACATTTGGCACAACTAGATCACGACTGTATTCCCTCTCTACACGATGCTCTCTTCATTCCCGCTCATCTAATTACATCTGTATATCCTTCCAATCCTGTCTCCCTCATTTTCTCACCTCGCTTCTTCTTTTTTTTTCCCATTGCAACTTCCACGTTCTCAGCACTCCAAGTAAATAGGTCTCTCTTGAATTCCATCGTGCATTTATTGATGATCATCTTATTTTGAGGAAATACTGAACTGGTCACCATCAAAGGTGGACATATCAGGTCCACGTTTTCCTTCTCTAATCCCTATATAATTTCAAACGCCTCTATTTTTGGACACACATACTTCTCTTATCAAAAGAATCGAGCCACAACATATCCCGATAATTATAATCTCTCAGTTATTGTATTTTTCGTAAAGAATGGGTGCACCTGTTGGTTACCCTGGATAATTTTATCATGTGTAGCCCAGAAGAGTACATTATTATTTATGTGTTCAATCACCGCCTTTCTAATATGTTAATGAAATTCCTGTAGAAATGAAAGCCTGTGCGTTGATCATATTTGCACTGTCTCATGCAAATCCCTGTTCAATTTCAATCATTTACACATTAGAAGGAATGGCCAAAGACGTATGAGTGCCTCCTATCCGAGGGACTGATTCGAATCAGGCTGAAATTACTTCAATGCCAGGGAGTGATTCGAGCCCGGGATGGGTTCCGACAGTGGGAGTTGTTGAAGACTGGGTAATGTTCACCAATCTACCCATTTTTTGGCTCCTCGTCACTATAATGAACTGGATGACCAGCGTCCGGTGAGCAGTTGTTCGTCCCTTCCTGGATTTGTTAAATCTGGAAGTGCTGGTGTTGGAGGCAGGTTGGTGTCATGGACCCAATCTGACCTGATCCCAACCCACACGGTTTTTTGTGCGAAAATCCTTCCGGCTTGTGTTTAGAAGTGGAGAATGTTTTTCAGTTTTTTCAGTAATTCGCAACCACTTCTCCTTTCTCTCCATTACAGTTAATTTAGTGTCAATTGTAATCCTGTCCAAGGGAAATTGTGGACTCTCCACCTGCACCACTCGCTACCTGCTGGCCATGTCAACGGCGGATCTGCTGGTCATTATCACTGAGATCATACTCCGGAGAATCACTAACCTTTATTTCCCATTAAATTTCTTGGACCTCACCTCTGTGTGTCGCCCTCGCTCTCTCCTGATCCGTGCAGCCATCGACTGTTCCGTCTGGTTCACCATCACTTTCACATTTGATCGATTTGTCACCATTTGTTGCCAGAATCTGAAATCAAAATATTGTGCCAGGAAAACTGCGACTGTGGTTCTAACAACTACCGGCATTCTCCTCTGTCTAAAAAATATTCCCATCTACTTTAGATTTAAACCTAGAGGGGTCATCGACGATGTACAATGGGGCTGCTCGAACAAGCCAAGCTATTTTACTGACCCTCTATGGATTGGATTTGCAATGTTTGAAAAAGTTTTATCACCATTATTGCCATTCATTTTAATTCTGTTGCTGAACGCTCTGACGTTCAGACACATTTTAGTGACCTATCGTGTTCGTCAGAGACTGAGACGTCAGAGCAAGAAAGATAATCACAGTGACTCTGAAATGGAGAGAAGAAGGAAGTCTATGATTTTACTCTTCACCATATCTGGCAGTTTCATATTTCTGTGGCTGGTGTATATTTTATATATCTTTGATGCTGGTTATTTCTTAGATGATGATTCTTACTATACCTTTGAAGATGTGTCATATATGCTGCGGAATTTAAGTTGCTGTACAAACACATTTATATATGTGGCCACTCAGTCCGAGTTCAGAGAGCAGTTAAAGAGCGCGGTGAAATATGCAGTTACATCAATTATTAAATTAATTCATAAACAAAGCAACTGAGACCAGCTTAAAGATCAAGTGGTTAATGGACAAGAGGTGACCGCTGGAGATCAAGAAGAAAATGGCCTGCAGGAGTAAAGACAAAAACTGGAGCTGTTAGTGGCGGGAAGAGGGGGTCCAGAGCAAGAGGATCGGTCGTAAATTAGCAGAAGTCAAAAAAAGATAATGAGCATAGAGCAAAGGGAAAGAGATGACCTTCGTAAAGGGGTCAGGAGGAGAGTGATTGCAATCCATTAAGGAACTCATGTGAAAGAAGCTTAAACTGGATATGACACCGATCATTAAACAAGAACCATGCAGTTTAATAAGATTGCGAACTGACTTGATCAATTAAATATATCTGCAGTAGAAAACATTTATAATTAAAAACAACGTTGTTTTTTCCTGATATTGCATTCGACACAACGCTGGCACCCTGGGAAGGTTGAGGTAAATTGTTTACGGCAGTTGGCATTGTTGATAAGAAGAGGAAAGATTGATGTACAATTGCTTTGTATCTACAAGGATGTGTTGTTTGTTCAAACAATGAAATGTTAACTCTTGGAGCCGAGGAAATAAGAGATGGACATGCATTTAGCATACTTCAGTCTAATTACAGAGGTGCAGTGTCAGCAGATGAACCTCATGTTAAACTAATGGAAGCGTTAATTCAAAGGATATCACAATGATGAATCGGAAGCCCAAAAGATGGAAACTCGGAGTCTTTGCTGGTACAGTTTACAATGGTGTCTGTGGATTAATTATTCTGAAACACAGTTCCACGTAATGTCAATTCAGAGACTGGAGAACAAAGGGATCGCCTGTGCTGGCAACATTCAATGAATCCTGGCCTTGAAGGATAAGAAACTTGTATGTTGTCTTCAGTGCTTTTTTGTTAAGTATTTATAACATCTTGCTTAATAAATTATACTGGATTCATAAGTAGCCGTTATTTGTAACTTGTTAGGTCAGGCACAACTGAGGACACCATTGTAATAAATTGAAAATTCAGAACCGAGAATTTTTAAATAAAAGTGTTTAAGCCTCAAAACTCGAAAACATACAATGGTGTAACTTGGGGCCAGACGTTGAAAAAGGCTAAACCGAAATGATTGCCTGTGAAGTTGAGTGGAATCTTGCTCTGATTAGTCTGACCAACTTTTTTCATTCAAGGAAGGGAATCCATAAGGGGAACAACCAGACATAGATCCGCAAGACCGGAGAATAAGATGAATTACGAGGTAAAAGATTGGCCAAAAACATGGAACGAATATCAGTAGAAAAGATGAATAACTTAGTATTTTAACCTTCCAAGAACCATGGAATCATAGAAACATAAAATGTTTAAGGCACAGAAAGAGGCCACTTTGACCCATCGTTTGTGTGCCAGCCGAAAAAAGGATCCACCTATTCCAATCCGACCTTCCAACATTTCGTTCTTAGCCCTGCAGATTATGGCATCTGAGGTGCATATCAAGACTCATTTTCAATGAGTCGAGAGTCTCTGCCTCAACTACTCTTTCAGGCAGTGAGGTCCAGATCACGTTTTTCGTCATCTACCCTCTATTTTTCCAGCAATCAGTTTAAAACTGTGCCCCCTCGTCACTGAGCTCTCTGATATGGCGAATAGATTCTTCACCTCCACTCGATCCAGGCTTCTCAAGATGTTGTACATTTCAATCAGATCTCCCCTCACCCTTCTCTGTTCAAAGGAGAATAACCCCAGCCTATCCAATATTTCCTCCTACTTGCATTTTTCCAGTCCGGGCAACATCCTCGTAAATCTCCTCTGTACTCTCTCTAGTGCAATTACATCCTTTCTGTAATGAGGTGACCAGAACTGCAGACAGTACTCAAGTTGTGGCCTAACCAATGAGTTATACAGTTCCAGCATAACCTCCCTGCTCTTATATTCTATACCACAGCGAATAAAGGAAAAGATTCCATATGCCTTCTGAACCACCTTATCGACCTGTCCTGCTACTTTCAGGGATCTGTGGACATTGACGCCAAGGCCCCTCACTCCCTCCACACTTCTCAGTGATTTATCATTTAAAGTGTACTCCTTTGTCTTGTTTGACCTCCCAAAATGCATCACCTCGTATTTCTCCGGCTGGAATTCCATTTGTAACTTTTGTGCCCATCTGACCAGACCATCAATATCTTCCTGCAGTCTACAGCTATCCTCCTTGCTATCCACAAAACAGCCAATCTTCGTCTCGTCTGCAAACTTCTTGATCATGAGGTCTACATTTACATCCAAATCGTTAAGATATACCACAAAAAGCAGTGGACCAGTATTGAGCTCCCCGGAATACCACTGGAAATAGCCCTCCTGTCATTAAGACACCCATCAACAATTACCATTTGTTTCCTGCCACAAAGCCAATTTTGTGACCACATAGGATTTTGTGATAATTACTGTTCCTGAATTACCACGTGTATCTGGACAGAAGGAACTTATCTGGCTCCAAGCCAAATGGACCTTGTGTTCTTTGTTTCTCTAAAGAAGTGGACCATATGGTCACAAAGATCAATCAACACCAGCAGCTTAAGACTTCTGCAACATTTATGACAGCATGGTAATATTTTGATCTGAAAGTTTGGTCTTATTTTTTTTTAAAGTCAGGAATTGCCATTAATTCATTCATACATTTGTTTCCAATTGTTATCTTTCTGGAGAAAGTCTTTGTAATTATTTGCAGATAGCTCGCATAACAACTGTGGACAGTAGTGTCTCTGATAAATTCATCTGAAACAACGAAACATGGAAATGATTGTTTAAGACATTTAAATCAATAATAAATAAATTAATATGAGTTGCTATTCCAAGCACTCTAAAGGAAATCTCCCTGAGTTTAAAGGGATATACACATACGTAATTTTCAAAAAGGTTGATGGGAATACTGTCTAGGTGGGAGCTGAATATTAAGGAAAACCTCCTTTTAAGATAATTAAATGAAAGATATTATCAATTGATGACAGCATTATTTGAATTTGGGAAACTTAGTTGAAAAAATAATCAGTATGATTCGGTACATTTCCGATCAACAGTAAAGGGGTATCTGAGGTAAATAATAAGCCAGCGTGCATAATCTATTGTTTTAATTGTATGTACTTACATGATAATAGTTTAGGAATTAACAGCACACCTGTGAAAGAATAATGACTATCATCGAGTAAGGTGATCAGCAGGTGGGGTGACAGTCTTCAATCTGAGGGGTGTCAATGAAGTTTTAACAGATAATAACATTCTTCATCGTGAGTAGTCACTTCGGGTTATGATATTTTAGAAGGTAAGAACATGCAAAATTTGTGCAGATCACAGCACTCATGAGCTAGAGAACAGAAAGAGTGGTCAACAACAATAATCAGATTAAGGAGGAGGCAGATTTTGTCCAGTGCGGAATTGGAAGTTCTTGGAATTGTGTTTTAAAATGACTAACGTTACTTAATCCTCATAATAATTAATTAGTGGACTCATTCAGAAAGGAATTAGTCAATGTCATACTTTGTGAATGGTAACATGATTAGTAAATGGTTTGTAACTTTTCCTGGGATTCACAATTAAACATCCATCCACAATATAAATGTGTTAACGTGGGGTAAAATCAGTTGAGCTGCGTTTATCTTTACATAGGCAACTGTTTTGTTGCAACATGCAATAAGTCATTTGAGTTATAAGAGAATCCATTTTCTGTTTTAACCTAACTTACATCAAGCAAATAGGAGAGAAAATATTTGAGTATGACCACTGGGATTTAGAAGTGCAACAACAGCTGAGACAAAGACAAAGGAATGATTATTGGAGGAACCAAATGAACAGACAAACAATACATGGCAAAGCCTGGAATAAAATGGAATGTCGATTCTTGAAAGAAAAAATAAGCATTTTAAATATTGTATTGGATAACAAAGTTTCTTCAATGCTCAACAGTTGGTGCAAAACAGTTGTTAGAGAATAACTCTAAGTATCTGGTTTGGAAAGTATAGGTAAAGGAAAAGTTCTAAGGTTTTTTTTTAATACAGTAGGTCGTTTCTTTTAGTGACCCAAGGTCCTTTGTGTAAATAATCTAATTGTTGGGTAATTTAAGGGTATAAATGAAAGGGTAACTTATGGCAGGGCAGCTCGGCAACCTGGAGTGCTCCTCTTGAGTGACATGGGAAGTCAGGGATACTTCCAGTGTCCAGGGCGAAGACGTGTGCAGGAGGTGTCTCCAGCCGCAGCTATTCGAAATCCGCGTTTCGGATCTTGAGCGGCAGTTGCGGACACTGTGGAGCATCTGCGAGGTTGATATCATCGTGGATAGCACGTACAGGAGGTGGTCACACTGCAGCTTAAGACTGCTCATGTAGAAAGGGAATTGGGTGACCCCCACATGCAGAGTAGAAGAACTAGGCAGATAGTGCAGGTGTCCCTTTGGTCCATTTCCAATTCTAACAGATGTTCCACTTTGGATACTGTTGGAGGAGATAGCTTCTCAGAGGAACGCGGCAAAAACCAAGTCCGTGGCACCACCGGTAGCTCAGCTGCACAGCAGGGTAGGAAAAAGAGTGGGGGAATTATTGTGATGGGGGATTATATCGGAAGGGGTACAGACACGCGTTTATGTGTCCGCATAAGTGACGCCAGGATGGTATGTTGCTTGCCTGGTGAAGGATCTCACGGAACGGCTGCAAGACATTCTGAAGGGGGAGGGTGAACAGTCAGAGGTTGTGGTCTCATTGCTACCAGCGACATAAGTAGAAAGAGGGATGAGGTGATGCAACAAGTATTTAGGGTGCTAAGTAGCAAATTAAAAAGCAGGACCGCAAACGTTCTAATCTCTGGATTACTCCCAGTGCCACGTGCTAGTGAGTATAGGAATAAGAGGATAGAGCATATGAATGCATGGCAGGAGGAAGGGCGTTAGTTTCCTAGACCACTGGGTCTGTTTCTGGCAAAGGTGGGACCTGTACAAGTTCGATGGGTTGCACCTGAACTGCAATGGGACCAACATCCTTGCTGGGAGTTTTGCTTGTGCCGTTCGGGCGTGGGAGTGGTTAAACTAATTTGGCAGGTGGATGGGATACAGAGTGGAGGTACAGTAGGGGTGACATACAGTCAAATATAGACGAGAAACTGAGTGAGACTGGAAGGCTCAGCAAATATAGAGCAGGACCCTTGACTGGTTCCCTTCGACATGAATCAATGAGTCGTTCCAAGGCGGGCGGGAGGGTTCAGGGGTGACCAGAGAGAACCCCGACCTTGACAGCGCTTTGCAAACAGAAAACCAACATTGCATTGGCAGAGATATTAATAAAACCCTTCGGAAGACAGAAGGAGGCCATTCGGCCCCTGGAACATGACCCACCCATTCAATCAGGTCATGGCTGATTTGCTTCTTGTCCACATCAAGCTGTCTCGGCTCCGTAAATATTAATACCCTTTCCTAACAAATCTTTACCAATAATCAGGAATTAATGCCACTGCTTGTTAACACTCGGGAATTCCTTTTCACAACCTCTCTGTCTCTCTTCCTCTCATTCCTACTTAAAGACATTCCTTAAAACTAACCTTTTTGACCAAGCTTTTGGTCATCAGCCTTAATCTCTCCTCATGTGTGTTTGGTGTCAGATTTTGTTTTAAAATGCACCCTGCATAGTATTTTTGGGACATTTAATACTGGCCTTCTCCCTCACCCCATCTCTATGCCTCGCTCTCTCTCTCACTCCTCGCCTCGAAGGCAAGGATATCCTTCCTGAACACCAACATTGAACAGTTTCTCACCATTGGAAAAATGTTCTGTGTTTCTATTCTTCCTGCCGAAGTGAAGAACCTCACATTTCTCCACATGATATTCCAGCTTCCAATATCTTGCCCACTCACTTCACCTTTCAATCTTCCTTTGCAGTCTCTTCGTGCCCTCGTCACAGCTTACTGTCCCACCAACCTTTGCATCATCAGCCCATATAAACCCAACATAGGCAGCATTTGAGAGAGGCACTTTTGTTCTGACAAGTATAATGATACAACTAGTTGATATTTTGTGCAGGATATTTCGGTATATTCATCGAAGTTGTTCAGATGAAAGCTCTTTATTAAGGGATTATTGGAACATAGGAAGGTAGGAACAGGATTAGGCCATTCAGCCCCTCTAGCCTGTCTCACCATTCAATGAGATCATGGCTGATCCGCAGCCTAACTCCATATACGTGCCTTTGGCCCAAAGCCCTTAACATATTTGTTTAGCAAAAATGTATCTCAGATTTAAAGCCAACAACTGTTCTGGATTCAACCGCTGTTTGTGGGAGAGAGTTCCAAACCACTACCGCCCTTTGCGTGAAGAAGGGCCTCCTAACATCTCCCCTGAATGGACTGGCCCTACCTTTTAGACTATGTCCCCTCGTTTTAGAATCTTCGAACAGTGGAATTAGTTTATCTTTATCTAGCCTGTCTTTTCCTGTGAATGGCTTGAAGACTTCAATCAGATTACCCCTCAACCTTCTAAATTCGAGCGAGAAAAGGCCTAATTTGTGTAATCTCCCCTCGTAACTTAACCCCTGTAGTCCAGGTGTCATTCTAGTAAACCTACATTTCACTCCCTCGAAGGCCAATATATCCTTCCTCAGGTGTGGTGCCCAGAACTACTCACAGTATTCCAAGTGGGGTCTAACCAGGGTTTTGTACAGCTGCAGCATAACATCTGTGTCTTTATTCTCCAGTCTTCTCCATATAAAGGCTGGCATTCCATTAGCCTTTTTGAATAATTTCTGCACTTGCTTGCGGCATTTTAAACATCTATGCACCTGAACCCCCAAGTCTCTTTGGTCATCCACTGTACTTAACCTCTTTCCATTTAGAAGTACCCTGCTCGATACTTTTTTGGTCCAAAATGGATAACCTCACACTTGCCCACATTGAAATCCATCCGCCACAGTTTTTTTTTCCATTCACCTGGTCTGTCTATATCTCCTTGTAACTTTATGCTATCATCTAGACTTTCTACAATGCCGCCTAACTTCGCATCATCAGCAAATTTGGATATATGACTTACGATGCCATCATCCAAGTCGTTAATGAAAAATGTGAATAATTGAAGCCCCAACACAGATCCCTGTTGGACACCACTAGTTACATCCTGCCAATGGGAATACTTACCCATTATCCCCACTCTCTGTCACCGACCACTCAACCAACTTCCTAACCATGTCAATAATTTGCCCTCAACTCCCTGGGTGTCTACCTTAATTAACAGTCTCTTATGTGGGACTTTATCAAATGCCTTCTGGAAAGTCCATATGAATAACATCCATCGACATTCACCTGTCCAGTACCTTAGTCACCTCTTTAAAAAAAAGAGTCAATGAGATTTGTCAGGCATGACCTCCCGTCATGAATCCACGTTGGCTGTCCCTGATTAACTGAAATTTTTCTCGGCGTCCAGTCACGGTATCCTTGATTATATACTCCAGCAACCTGCCCACCACAGATGTCAGGCTAACTCATCTGTAATTTCCTTGGTTTCCCCTTTCACTCTTCTTCAAAAATGGAGTGATATGTCCAACTTCCCAGCCCAGAGGGACCACTCCTGAATCTGGGGAACTCTGAAAGACTATAGTTAGGGTATCTGCAATGTGCTCACCTACTTCCTTTAACACCATCGCATGGAAACCATCAGTATCTGGAGATTTCTCACTATTGAGTTGCATTAATTTCTTTGTTACTGATGTTTTACTGAACGTTAATTGTATTAAATCCCTGGCACCTATCGGCTATTAATTTTTAGGTATTGCCGGTAAGTTATCCTCCTTTTCAACTGTAAATACTGAGGAAAAGTAATTGTTCAACATGTCTGTCATTTCTGCATTAATAATTACAATATCTCCATTTTCAGCTTTTAGTGGGCCTACATTGCTCTTGACCACCTGCTTTCCCTTTATGTAACTATAAAATTTCTTCTTATTGATTTTGATGTCCCTTGAAAGTTTCATTTCATAATCTCTTTCAGTAACTTTGTGACCCTTTGCTGATCTTTGTATTTATCCAATTCGGCCGGATCTGTGCTGTGTTTTGCATTTTTGTAAGCCCTTGCTTTTACGTTTGTATTTTCCCTAATCTCTTTGGTTGTTCATGGCTGTTTTTTCTGTGAAGTGGAGCTTTTTCCTCTCAGGGGTATATACTCGCTCTGTATTGCGTGAAATGTTTCTTTCAATAACTCCACTGTTATTCAGTTGTTTGACCCATGAAGAGATCTTCCCAGTTTACTGTGGAAAGTCTCTGTCTAATCCTGGGAAAGTCAGCCTTACCCAAGTCTAAAATTCTAGCAGCTGATTCGTGCATTTCACTTTCAAACGATACCTTGATTTCAATCATGTTGTGACCACTAATTGATAAATATTCACACCTGTTAGGCTGCTAATTAAATTTGGCTCCTTGCTCATAACTAAATCTAATATTGCCTCTCCCCTTGTTACATCGAGGACACATGGCTGTCGGAAGCTATCCCAGACACATTCCCAAAATTCACTACCTTTCTGACAGATGCTAGTCTGCCTCTCCCAATCTTTGTGTAAGTTAAAATCCCACATTAATACGACTTTGCCTTTGTTACACACTTGCCTAATTTGTGCATTTATACAATCTGACACCTCAGAACTGCAACAAGGGGGTCTATACACAAAACCTCTTCCAGGTTTAGATCGTTTTCTGTTCCTCAGTTCCACCCATAAAGTCACCATTGGATGAAAGAGTCTCCTTCGGTGTCCTATCCCACACACAGACAAACCCACATACAGACAGAAAGACAGTCAAATACACACAGGCAGACTGACATGTCCAGATAAACACACACACACATAGAAATCCACAGCCAGACACAGCCATTCCCACTGACCAAGAGAGAGAGAGAGAGAGAACGAACCCACACAGAGACACATATATTCACATTGACCAACTTGGACAGATAAACACAAACACCTCCCTCTGTGTAAAAAATGTTTTTACAAACATCAAAATCTCTCTTTTCGCCTTTTATATTTCATGCTCGGGGTTTCAATGGATTGTCAATTTGATTCCACAGGGAGCAAGACAATTTTTGCTTTCCTTTTCTTGTCTTTGGTGTCAGGGGGTCATGGGTCAGTCATAGAGACTGACAGTCTGTAACCCGTGACCCAGCGCTGTGACACCGAGTGGGATGCGGGAAGGGGGCAACATGGAGAGGGTCAGTCCCAACCTCTTAAAGGGACCCTGCACCACCAGAACTGCTCCTTCGGTTTAAACCTTCGAGTGAGTCAGCAGGTGTTTGAACAAGGATGGGAACAAAGTGAAATTGAATCCTCCAATATTTATTTATTCAGCGATGTTAATAAACACCAAATATCTGTCAAGCCCAAATTCACACAAGTAAAATTGTGAATTAATAATGATCATTTTAAAGGAGAAACTGTTGTTAATTAATTCCATTTCATTTGCTAAACATTATCATCATAACCTTGTTTAGTTCAGGATGTAATATTAAAAAGCCCTTAGGAAGAGAGGAAGAGGCTGCACGGTCCCTCGAGCCCATCCTTTCTCTTTGAGACATTTTATTCTTCACCCTCTTCCTTACTGTGTGTGTCTCTCGGTCCCTCTGCCATTCTCTCTTTCCTCCTTACCCGTCTCTTTCCCTCCCTCACCGTCAGTAGGACATTTCTAGAAGGTTTCTTTCCAGGCGACGTTGAAGATCAGTCTGATAGGCTTTCCAAGAGAAATATGACAGCAGGGGTTTCTGGCAGGCCTTTCAGTCGGAATGCAACGTCAATTTATGGATCTCTTACATTCGCTTCAAAGTACATCTCAAAGACATGGAACAGGGTGCTGATTGTGACTGCTTGCTTGGCTGGTTTTCTCCAGCTGCCTTCAAAACACGTAACACCCCGAAAACACCGTCTAAAGCGAAACCAAAAGCAATATCTCAATGGTCTGGCTCCAGATCCCCTGAAATCCTGACCTGTCAGTTCTCTGGACAAAATCTCCCCCAAGTCACAAAGCCTCTGCTGGGTATTTATCTGAAGACAGGTGGCTTCCAGTAAAGGTTGTTTTTAAATAGGAAAATGAAAAGTAAATCCAGAGAATCATTTTCAATTTCCACAAATAATACAATGCTACAATTGCAACATACACGAGTCCCCAAAACATTTTAACAAAAATGCAGAAGCGCCGTCAGAACACACACTTTAAAAAGTGCTTTACTATTTTGCGAACGAGGTGAATAACCTCACAGATCCCCATTATTTTTCAGCTTCCACCTTGTTACCCATTCACTTAAACTGCCTACATCTTTTTTGTCTCAGCCTCACAGCATGCATTTGGACCTAGCTTTGTTTCGTCAGCAAATCAAAAAAACATTGCACTCACTTTCTTTGTCTAAGTCCCGAATATAGATGGTAAATAGCTGGAGCAGCAGCAATGATCATTGCGACACTCCACTAGTTACAGCCTGCCAATCTGAAAATGCCCCGTTTATCTCGACTCACTACTTCAGTTTAAACAGAGGGCCCGGGTGGAACCAGCGCAGTGAATAGTCAGAAGATTAAACACAGGACCCAGGGGAACCTACAGAGTGAATTGTCAGACGTTGAAACACGGTGCCCAGGGAAACCTGCACTGTGAAAATTTACACTATCAAAACACATGGCCCAGGGTGGTCATGCACAGTGAACGATCGCAATATTAAATACAGGGCCTGTCAGGATTCTGCACTGTGAATAGTCGCAAGTTTAAACAAAGGGCTCGGGGGAACCGTCAGAGTGAATTGTCACAAGTTTAATCACAGTGCGTGATGAGGAAACCTGCACAATAAAAACCCACAAGTGTAAAAAACGAGGCCGAAGTGAACCTGAACAGTGAATAGTCACAAGTTTAAACTGAGATTTCGGGAGGAACGTGCACAGCGAATGGTCACATTTTTAAACACATGGCACAGGGGGAACCTGCACGGTGAATAGTCCCAGATTTAGAGACAGTGCCCAGGGGAACATACACAATGAATAGTCACAAGTTTAAAAACAGGGCCAAGGGGAATCTGAACAGTGAATATTCACAATATTGAGCACATGGCCCGGGGGGATCCTGCACACTGATTCGTGTCAAATTTCAACACAGGGCCCAGGTGGAACCTGCACGGTGAATAGTCACAATTCGAAATACAGGGCCCGGGACGATCCTTCACAGTGAATAGTCACATATTTCAACAGAGGGCCCGGGGGATCCTGCACAGTGATTCATGTCAAGTTTAAACACAGAGCCCGGGGAGCCTGCACAGTGAATAGTCGCCGTTTAAACACAGGGCCCTGGGGAACCTGCAAAGTTAGCAGTCACATGTTTAAACACAGGGCCCGGGGAATCCTACACATGTGATTCCTGTCAAGTTTAAACAGAGGGCCCGGGGGGTGGGGATCCTGCACAGTGAAGAGTCACGAGTTTAAACACAGGGCCCGGGGGATCCTGCACAGTGATTCATGACAAGTTTAAACACAGGGCCCCGGGGGAGGGATCCTGAACAGTGATTCTTGTCAAGTTTAAACACAGGGCCCGGGGGTGGGGGGTGGGGGGCGGTGGTGGGGGTGAGCATTCACAGTGACTCGTGTCAACTTTAAACACAGGGCCCAGGGGATCCTGCACAGTGATTCATGTCAAGTTAAAACACAGAGACGGGAAGCCTGCACAGTGAATAGTCACAGCTTAAACAAAGGGCCCTGGGCAACCTGCAAAGTTACTAGTCATATGTTTAAATTTAGGGACCGGGGAATCCTGCACAGTGAAGAGTTACGAGTTTAAACAAAGGGCCCGGGGGTTCCAGCACAGTGAATAGTCACATGTTTAAACATAGCACCCGGCAGATCCTGCACAGTGATTCGTATCAAGTTTAAACACGGGGCCAGGGGATTTCTGCACAGTGATTCCTGTCATGTTTGAACACAAGGCCCGGGGGAATCCTGCACAGTGAATAGTCAAGAGTTTAAACACCTGGCCCGTGGGATCCTGCAGAGTGATTCCTGTCAGGTTTAAACACAGGGCCCGGGAGGATCCTGCACAGTGATTCATGTCAAGTTTAAACACAGGGCCCCGGAGGAGGGATCCTGCACAGTGATTCTTGTCAAGTTTTAACACAGGGCCCGGCGGGGAACATGCACAGTGATTCGTGTCAAATTTAAACACAGGGCCCAGGGGATCCTGCACAGTGATTTATGTCAAGTTAAAACACAGAGACGGGGAGTCTGCACAGTGAACAGCCACAGTTGAAACAAAGGGCCCTGGGCAACCTGCAAAGTTAGTAGTCATATGTTTAAATTTAGGGCCCGGGGGATCCAGCACAGTGAAGAGTTATGAGTTTAAACACAGGGCCCGGCGGATACTGCACAGTGATTCGGATCAAGTTTAAACACAGCGCCCGGGGGATCCAGCACAGTGATTCTTGTCAAGCTTAAACACGGGGCCCGGGGGATTCTGCACAGTGATTCGTGTCATGTTTGAACACAGGGCCCGGGGGAATCCTGCACAGTGAATAGTCACAAGTTTAAACACGAGGCCCGGGGGTTCCTGCACAGAGATTCGTGGCAAGTTTAAACACAGGACCGGGGGAAAGCCACACAGTGAATAGTCGCAAGATTAAAGTCAGGGCCCGGGGATAAGCCGCACAGTGAATCGTGATGAGATTAAAAACGCAACCAGGGGTGTACCTGCACAGTGCTCTTACCATTCCCTCTCGTAAATATGATCGCCAAGAGTTGGGCTCTAATTCTGGTGAACTTGCTGGAGCGTTCCAGTTACACCAACTCTGGAAGTGAACCGTTTGCTCACAGAGGATTTCAACCACTTTCTGCACTTTTCAAGGCATATGATGCCAAGAGGGCCAGAACTGCTGCTGTTTCGCTAGCTTATAAGGTTAGTACAGAAGACCACAGCACTGTGAAAAGTGAGCTGTCCAGGCCTTCGGGTGGGTGCCAGTTACCTCCCAAAGAAGCATGTTGATGACTTTTAAGAACAAAGTAAGTTGCATTAGCATCCAGCATCCAACCACCAATACTAAACGAACCACACCCCGAACGTCTCTCTACCCCCAGTATAAGTACAGTGTTCTAAGAGGAGAAGTGGCTGGCAGACGTGGGGTAACTGGGTACTGGTGATGTGACTGTAATGGTGCAGACACTAACCCAAATGAGATACCCTCATTTTGACCCCACAACCTTCGACACTGAGGAAACACACCATGCGATACAAGCCTTGCAACACAATAAGAGGGCATGCGTGAGCTTCAGATGCACAATTGGCAGTCAATGCCTACATGGTTGAATAGCCGGCAACCACTCAGTTCGAAGACTCACATATGAAGAACAGATACTTGGGCAGGGTAGCGGGGAATGACTAACACATGCAAAATTGGAATTCAGTGGAATTACAGGCTTCAACAGAAGACAAGTTCGGAGCAGCCATTGCACAGTACACCAGCTTGTATTTATACAGTAGCTTTAAGGTAGCAAATTGTCCCAAGGCACTTCACAAGAGCATTATCAAAGAAAAGATGGCACTAAGACAGGGGATATTTTGATCAAATGTCCAAAGGAGAGATCAGAACAAATGACCAAAAACTTGATCAAAGAGGAACGTTTTAAGGAGTGCATTAAAAGTAGGATAGAGAGTGAAGCAGTTTAAAGATGGGATATCGGCTCATCGTATCCATGCTGTTTCTTCACGGAGCTACACAGTCATTCCCACTCCCCCACTCAATCCCCATAGCCCTGCAAGTTTATTTCCATCACGTTACTGTACAATTTCAATTTGAAATCATTGGTTCTCTCTGCTTTCGCCACCCTTGTGGGCAGCAGAATCCAGATCATTACCACCCACTGCATAAAAATGTTCCGAATAATATTTCACCTGTATCTCTTGCCCAAAGCCTTCAATCTGTGTCCTGTGGTCCCTGTACCATTAGTTGGTGGGGATGTTGGCCACCTCGAGGACTTCTGTGTTGGAGATACGGTCCTGCCACCTGATGCCAAGGATTCTCTGGAGGCAGCGAAGATGGAATGAATTGAAACATCGCTCTTGGCTGACATACGTTGTCCAGGCCTCGCTGCCGCAGAGCAAGGTACTGAGGACATAGGTTTGATACACTCGGACTTTTGTGTTCTGTGGTCTATATATACTCTCTTGGACGTTTTGCGAGAATAAGATTACAATGAAAGTCTGATTCATAGCAAAGAAATTTAATTGGGCCTTATGAAAAATGACATTCATTACAGCCACGAAACAAACATGTTCAGCGAAAGACTTTCATCACCATATTTATATATATTGTAATCTTATTCTCCCAAAACGTCCAAGAGAGTATCAAATCAGGGACAGCCGTGTATCAGCCGCTCCATAGGGAGGGAGAGAATGGATCAACTTCTGAGAAGATTAGTTTGGAAGAGTATGATCGACGAGCTTCAATGTGTATAGTCAAACGACCATGTACTGTCTTTTGAAATTAGGATATATCTTGCAGTTTTGGGTGTGCTGTATCCGACTCGCTGATGCTGGTGTTCCTGGTCAGACTCGATGTCCAATTATTGATGTCTCCAGATTTTCTTAGAAATATAGACGGTTCTGGGATTGTGCATCGATATTTCCGGGTATTCCATGGAATTGACAGTAATTAAACAGGATCTCTGGGAGAATGCTTGTATCTTTTTCTTTTAGGATTAGAATTAGAACGTTTCAGCGCAGTACAGGTCCTTCGGCCCTCGATGTTGCGCCGACCTGTGAAACCATCTGAGCTGCACTATTCCATTTTCATCCATATGCCTTTCCAATGACCACTGAAATGCCCTAAACGTTGGCGAGTCTACTACTGTTGCAGGCAAGGCGTTCCACGCCCCTACTACTCTCTGAGTAAAGAAACTACCTCTGACATCTGTCCTATATCTATCACCCCTCAACTTAAAGCTATGTCCCCTCGTGTTTGCCATCACCATCCGAGGAAAAAGACTCTCACTATCCACCCTATCTAACCCTCTGATTATCTTATATGTCTCTATTAAGTCACCTCTCCTCCTCCATCTCTCCAACGAAAACAACCTCAAGTCCCTCAGCCTTTCCTCCTGAGACCTCCCCTCAATACCAGGCAACATCCTAGTAAAACTCCTCTGCACCCTTTCCAAAGCTTCCACATCCTTCCTATAATGCGGTGACCGGAACTGCACGCAATACTCCAGGTGCGGTCTCACCAGAGTTTTGTACAGCTGCAGCATGACCTCGTGGCTCCGAAACTCGATCCCGCTACTAATAAAAGCTAACACACCATATGCCTTCTTAACAGCCCTATTAACCTGGGTAGCAACCTTCAGGGAATTATGCACCTGGACACCAAGATCTCTCTGTTCATCTACACTACCAAGAATCTTCCCATTAGCCCAGTACTCTGCATTCCTGTTGCTCCTTCCAAAGTGAATCACCTCACACTTTTCCGCATTAAACTCCATTTGCCATCTCTCAGCCCAGCTCTGCAGCCTATCTATGTCCCTATGTACCCTACAACATCCTTCGGCACTGTCCACAACTCCACCGACCTTAGTGTCATCCGCAGATTTACTAACCCACACTTCCACACCCTCTTCCAGGTCATTTATAAAAATGACAAACAGCAGTGGCCCCAAAACAGATCCTTGCGGTACAACACTAGTAACTAAACTCCAGGATGAACATTTGTCATCAACCACCACCCTCTGTCTTCTTTCAGCTAGCCATTTTCTGATCCAAAGCTCTAAATCACCTTCAACCCCATACTTCCGTATTTTCTGCAATAGCCTACCGTGGGGAACCTTATAAAATGCCTTACTGAAATCCATATACATCACATCCACTGCTTTACCCTCATCCACCTGTTTTTTCACCTTCTCGAAAAACTCAATAAGGTTTGTGAGGCACGACCTACCCTTCACAAAACCGTGCTGACGATCGCTAATTAACTTATTCTTTTCAAGATGATTGTAAATCCTGTCTCTTGTAACCTTTTCCAACATTTTACCCACAACCGAAGTAAGGCTCACAGGTCTATAATAACCAGGGATGTCTCTACTCCCCTTCTTGAACAAGGGGACAACATTTGCTATCCTCCAGTCTTCCGGCACTATTCCTGTCGACTATGACGACGTAAAGATCAAGGACAAAGGCTCTGCAATCTCCTCCCTAGCTTCCCAGAGAATCCTAGGATGAATCCCATCTGGCCCAGGGGACTTATCTATTTTCACACTTTCCAAAATTGCTAACACCTCCTCCTTGTGAACCTCAATCCCATCTAGCCTAGTAGCCTGAATCTCAGTATTCTCCTCGGCAAAATTTTCTTTCTCAACTGTAAATACTGACGAAAAATATTCATTTAACGCTTCCCCTATCTCCTCTGATTCCACACACAACTTCCCACTACTATCCTTGATTGACCCTAAGCTGACTCTGGTCACTCTTTTCTTCCTGATATATCTATCGAAAGCCTTAGGGTTTTCCCTGATCCTATCCGCCAATGACTTCTCGTGTCCTCTCCTTGCTCTTCTTAGCTCTCCCTTTAGATCCTTCCTGGCTAGCTTGTAACTCTGGGAATTCAGTGTGAATGTCAATGAATTTACAGATCAGGCATTTGTCTGCATTTGTCGAACCCATTCCCACACTTCCGCCCTCACTCCTACCCCTGCCTCCCAGGACAGTTTCAGGGATCTCCTTGCCCTCACTTTCCACCCCAGCAGCTTCCACATCCAAGATTTCGTCTTCCCCCCTTTCCGCCACATCCAGCGTGATGCGACCAACCAAACACATCATCCCCTCCCCTTCATGTCAGCGTTCTGAACGGACCATTCCCTCTGTGACACGATGGTCCACTCCTCCATTGCCCACCAACGTGTTCCCTTTGCCTGGCACCGTCCCAGGCAATTGCAGGACGTGTAATACCTTTGACCTCCTCTCTCCTCATCATCCAAGGCTACAAGCAATCTTTCCAGGTGAAGAAACGATTTATTTGTACTTCTTTCAATTTAGAATACAGATACGACAAGAGTTGATCCAGTCTCACTACTCCACAGGTCACAACTTATTCTTAAAATTTTCCAGCTACCAGAAAAATACCCACTTTAAACATTTTATTTGCACCCCCTCCCCCACCCCCACCGCAGAATAAAGCATACCAAGAAAGATTTCTTTAAACAACAACAAAATTAACAATTTTCAGAAACCAAATCTTAAACAATGATGAAACAAATCTATATATGAAACGATTTTATAACCTCTTATTCTTCCTATCTCTTATGCGCACACCCATATACATGCAAACACCGGTTAACCGGGGGAAAAGGCTTTTCTCTTTCCAACTGTTTCCTGAGAATAATAAAATAACTTGGTTACTATATTCTGTTCAGATGTTCCCGGGTCGGTGAGGTGTCCCAGCGTCCAATAGTCTGATGCCACTTGAAATCTCTACAGGCGGGTTCAATGAACAGTTTCTGATGGTTTGGAGTTCAAGGCAATTCGTCTGCCGCAGGCGTCACACAGATATTTCAGCAAAGGATGTAGCAACAGGCCTACTTGGATGTTGAAGCAGCTGTCTGGCAATAAAAGCGTTCTTGAGCTATCTGGGTTTTGTAAAATATAACAAGCAACAGGAATCAGTCTTGAGGCAGAGATTTTTCAGAGACTGGAGGCAATATGATTCTGTTCCTTTGACAATGCAGGGCTTCCTTTCTGCAAAGTAGTTTTCCACCACAGAATGTAGCAACTTCTCTTTTCCTAGGTCTTTTCTCTCTCAAGGGCTCTTTTCCCCTCTCCAAGCAGACCACAACCACACCGCAACTGATGGATTTTTTTTCCAGGAGAGGAAAATCTTACTTTTTCAGATAGTAGCTCTTTTCCTTGTCTGCAAACATAGGTCCCAGCCAGTTCGCTGCAATGCTGCTCAGTTCACTGATCTCTCACAGTGCAAAGTGAAACTAAAACCCGAACAATAAGTCATGTGACATTCATAAATATTCCTGTAATTTGCCTGTTGAGCTGCTTGGCAACAGGTGCCAAAAATCTGAATTCAGTTCCAAAACCAAGTTGCAGCATCCAATGTTCACAGAAAATCCTTTTGCTCAAACATTTAACATCACACAGAATTCTTAGCGTTCAATACAAAAAAATTAATGGTCTTGTGACATTATTGTATTTGCTGCTTGACTACGAGCTTCCTATTACTTGCCATTTTAATTCACCACCCTGCTCTCACACCCACATTTCTGTCCTTGTCCTCCTGCAGTGTTCCAGTGACGCTCAACACAAGCTCGAAGAAAGCACCTCGTCTTCTGATTAGACACTCCACAGCCTTCTGGACTCAACATCGAGTTCAACGATCTCAGTTCATGACTGCCATTAGTTTTTTAAAAATTTATTTGATTTCATTTTATTTTTAACCGTGTGTCAGTTTGGCGTGCTTTTGCTTTTGGACAGAGCAATGCACTGCAATTAATACCCTCTCTGGAGGAATGCTATGTCTTTCTACTACTCTCTTTGCACTCCCTTTTCCTTTTCTTCCGTGTTATCTCTGTTATTTCACACATCTGGAATTAAAAGTTAGTGTAATGGTGACCGTGAACCGATTGTCGATTGTTGAAAAAAATCCATCTGGTTCACTCAAGTCCTTTACGAAATGAAATCTGCTGTCCTTACCCGGTCAGGCCTGCAGTAGAATCCAGACCCACAGCAATGTGGTTGACTCATAAAATGTCCTCTGAGCTAGTCTAGCAAGCCACTCAGTTGTATCAAACCACTAACAAGCCTAAGGAATGGAATGAATCCAGAAGAACCATCCAACATTGACCTCGGCTCTGGAAACACAGCCCTGTCGACTCTGCAAAATCCTCCTTCGTATCATCTGGGGGCATGTGCCAAAATTGGAAGGGATGTCCCGCAGGCTCTGCAAGCAACAGCCTGACTTGGTCATACTTATGGAATCATACATAACGGACAATGTCGCAGACACCACCATCATCATCCCCAGATATGTCCTGTCACACTGTCAGAACATGTCCACCGACTCTGGTGGCGTAGCGGTATACAGTCAGGATGCAGTTGCCTTGGAAGCCCTCAACATTGACTCTGGAACCCATGAAATGTCATTGCATCAGATCAAACATGGACAAGGAAACCTCCCGCTGATTGCCACCTCGCCTGCATGCACCCTCCCCCACGCCTTGGCTGAAGAATCAGTGCTTATCCATATTGAATACCAATTGGAAGAAACGCTAAGCGCAGCAAGGGCATAATATGTACTCCGGGTGGGAGACTTCAATGCCCATCAGCAAGGGTGGCTTGGTAGTACCACTGCTGACCAAGCTGGCTGAGTCCTAAAGGGCACAACATCGAGACTGCGTCTGTGGCAGCTGCTGAGGGGACCAACAAGAGGGAAAAACCTACTTGACCTTGTCTTTACCAATCTACTTGATGCAGATAAATCTGTCAATAGCAGTATTGGTAGGAGTGACCCCTACACAGTCATTGTGGAGACGAAGTCCTGTCTTTACATTGAGGTACACTCACCATTGTGCTGTGTGGCACAGTTTCCATGCTAAAAGGATTGCAAAACAGATCGAGCAACTCAAAGCTGGGTATCCATGAGGCGCTTTGGGCCATCAGTAACAGCAGAATTATATTCGACCACAATGTGTAACTTCATGGCACGGCATATCTCTCACTCTGCCATTATCATCAAGCCGTGGGATCAACCCTGGTTCAATGAGAGTGTAGGAGGGTTTCCCAGGAGCAGTACCAAACATACCAAAATATGAGGTGACCGCCTGGTGAAGCTGCAACACAGGACTGCTTGCATGCCCAGCAGTGGAAGCAGCGTGCGACTGACACAACTAAACAATTCCACAACGAACAGATCAGCTCCTAACAAGATGCCTTCCCCACCCGTATTGCCAGCCCTCCTGACTCACAGACCATCTCCGAAAGGCTTTAAAAAGTCAGCCTATTGAATCAGGAAAGGGTTCCAGCGACATGACACACAAGAGACTTGTAGATAAAACAGGTAAGCCCTTTGGTCGATGAACTCCATTTTTCCCACAGTTCATATAAAACGCCTCCTCCCCCCTTCCACAAACTTTTCTTACTCTCTTACATCTACAAGTTAACAGTTCGAAGAAAAATCATTCTTCATACTGTCCCCCCTCACTTGCCTGGATGAGTGCAGGTCCAATAACACAAACAGCTCTGCAGTCCTGTCACATTCAGTCGCGAATGGTGGTGGACAAATGAACAAGTAACAGGAGGAAGAGGTCCCACAAATATCCACATCCTCACTAATAGGGGAGCCCAATACATTACTGCAAAAGACAAGGCTGCAATATTTACATCTATCTTCAGCCATAAGTGCAGCATGAATGTTTCATCTCGGCCTCCACCTGAGGCCGCCAACATTACGGACGGCAGTTTTCAGCCAATCTTATTCACTCCACGTATCATGAAATAGCTGAAGGCACCGAATACTGCAAATGCTATGGGCCCTGACAATATTCCGGCAATGGTAGTAATAACTTATGTTCCAGAGCTAGCCATCCGCCAAACTAAGTTGTTCCAGTTCGCCAACAACAGTGACATCCACCATGCAATGTGGAAAATTGCCCAGGTACGTCCTGTCCACAAAAAGAAAACTGGACATATCAAACCTGGCCACTTATCGCCTTATCAGTCTACTCTCGATCATCAGCAAAGTGATGGGGGGGGGCGGGTGGAGAGGTAGTCAGTGTTCTCAAGCGACACTTGCTCAGCAATAACCTGTTCACTGACGCTCAATTTGGTTCCTACCAGGGCCACTCAGCTCCTGACCTGATCACAGCCTTGGTCCAAACATGGGCAAAAGAGTTGACGTTCTGATGTGAGGGGAGGGTGACAGCTTTTGACATCACATCAGCGTTTGACTGAGCATGACATTAAGAAGCCCCAGAAAAACTATAATCAAAGGGCATCAGAGGGAAAGATCTCCACTGTTTGGAGTATTACCGAGCACAAAGAAAGTTGGTTGTGGTTGTTGGAGGTCAATCATCTCAGCCCCACGATGAGGAGTTCCTCAGGGCAGTGTGCTTTGCTCAACCATCTTCGGCTGCTTCATCAATGATCTTCCATCCATTATAAGGTCAGAAGGGGGGATATTCGCTGATGTTCAACAACATTTGTGACTCATAATATACTGAAGCAGCCTGTGTCCATATGCAGCAAGACCTGACAACATCAACTCTTGTGTTAATAAGTGGCATGTACTATTTGCACCACACAAGTGCCAGTCAGTAACCATCTCAGACATGGGATAATTTAACCATCTCCTCTTGATGTTCAATGGAATTAGAATTGTTGAAATCCCCACTTTCAATATCCAGTGGGTAACCATTAACCAGAAAGTGAACTGGACCAAACAGGTAAACACTATGGTTGCAGGCGCAAGTCAGAGGTTAGGAATTCTGCCGCTAGTACCTCATATCCCGTCTCCCAAATGCATGTCCAACATCTACAAGGCATATGTCAGGAGTATGATGGAATGCTCTTCACTTGCCTGAATGGGTGCAGCTCCAACAACACACAGGAACTTCGAAACCATCCAGGACAAAGCAGCCCGCTTGATTGGCACCCCAGCCACCACCTTGAGCTTTCATTCGCTCCAGCACCGACGTACAGTGCAAGTAGTGTGTATCAAGGACAAGGTACACTGTGGCAACACACCAAGTCTCCTTCGAATAGCACCGACTAAAGCCGCTACCACTACTACCTAGAAGAACGAGGGCAGCAGATACATATGAACACCACCACCTGAAACAATCCCCTCCAAGCAACACGCCATCCTGACTTGGAACTGTACCATCGTTCCTTCACTGTCGCTGTGTTAAAATTCTAGCACTCCCTTCCTGACAGCAATATGGGTGTACCTACACTCCCAGGACTGCAGCAGTTAAAGAAGGCAACTCACACCATCTCAAAAGCAATCAAGGATGGTCAATAAATGCTGGTCTCGTCATGGGCGCCCACTCCCCATAAATGAATAATAATAAAAAAAATAATCTCTCCTGCCCTCCGTCCGAAATCACATCTTAACTTTATTTCTTCTTGACCCTTTTTTCACTTTCAAAAAATAAACTATGACATTTCTCATCTTTCCCTGTTCTGATGAAAGGTCACAGACCTGAAATGCTAATTTTGTCTCCGCTGATGTCGTCAGATCTGTTGAGTGTTTCCCGCACTTTCTGATATAAGGTCAGTGTTTATTGGTTTGCCCGAGTGTCAGATTATTAATGGGGATCCCAGAAAATGACAGTGTTGGCAGAGAGATCCTCAGATCTCTACTTTCATATGACATCCTCTTAAGCGAAATTCTGAGGAGATCTTGCATGTGTAACATAATTTATATAAGTTATTTGCTGAGTATCAGTGCTTACTGCAAGTTCCTTGGTTAGTATTACAATTTCAGTATGTTCATGTGTAAGTGCCACTGTTTACAGGATTGATCAGTTCCTCGCAGACACAAGGAATTGACCCAAGTATCTTAAACCTACACCATTCTGAGCGTGTGCTCCAAGTTTCTCTGACAACCAGTTGCTGTCATCACCCATGTCTCAAACTGAAATTGTCAGCCTGTGATATCTGCAAAAGACACCTCAGGGGGAGGAGTCTATCAGATTGAGAAAGGACCAGATACACCTGCAGAAACCAAGGAGAGTGTGGCAGAGTTGTGGAAGGAGATGGTGAGAGGGGACAGTAACTGCAGTGAGACAGGAACACCAGAAGATGGAGATAGTGAGAGTGGAGATAGTAACTGCAGTGAGACAGGGACACCAGCAGATGGAGATGGTGATAGTGGGTCAGTAACTGCATTGAGACAGGGACATCACATTGGGGGATGACAAAAGCACTTCTCCTCTTTGACAAATATTTTATATTTCCCTCCCACTGCGCTGTATCAGCAGCCAGACTTGGAGCCCACACTGAGAGATGGCTCTGTCGTGCCAGTCACTGCACTGTCATCGTGCAGGCAGAATTGGAGACCACACCGAAAGCTGACCATGTGGTGCCTGGCGTGGCACGGTGTAGCAGCGAGTAACATGAGAAGTCTGAGAACAAGTGATTAAACATCGGATGTATTGAAATGCTATGCATACCCCTTCCTCCCACCCCTGCACCCAGAGATCCACGAACATCATTCTTCTCTTCCATTTAGCTCAGATCTCCACTGCACCTGGACAGAGAAAATCCCTGAATGAGGCATTCACATGCCCACACACTGTGAAGGAACTAAAGTCATTAACAAAACAATCAGCACAAATTGACACGGATAAACGTTTAACTAATATTACGTTCTCAAATTACACTCAAATTAATATTCATTCATGTGCCAAACAATAGTGTTTAATTGAAGGCTGTGTGTTTTCTAATTCTAGAGCTGCCCCTTTGACCTCAGCGTGGTGGACGCCCACTGCAGTAATAAAAATGGCACTGCAGATATTTACAACCGGAATTTTCGACAGTGCGACCGAGAGTGGGACTGACTTCTGGTTGGTGCATCTCGACTAACTTGGTGGTGCCTGCATGGGCATCGAACGAGGGTCTGTCAAGGGCGCAGATGCACTTCCCTCTTGAAAGAGGACACCGCCTGCAGCTCCCATAGCACCAGTCTGCTCCCATGGGGCTGTGCATTGCAACTCACTGATCTGCATGAGAGAAAACTAAAGGACATCAGTGATCCGACCAAAGCTCCTCTCCATTCGAACCACTAAATCTTTTAATGTTGCCTCTCTACTTTTCGAGGCTGGAAGGGAAACCAGTGCCCCAACAGCAGCAGGTTGGGTTTTAATCAAAGCTGGCCTGTGCGAGTTGGTGTATGTTTGTGTGTGTGTGTGTGTGTGTGAGTGTTTGTATATCAGCCTGGCTCGGTGCCTGGGTTCTGTTCGGTGTGTGTGTGTGTGGTGTGTGTGTGGCGTGTGTCTGTGTTTGTCTTTGTAGATTTGTCTGGCTTGGTGCCTGCGTTCTGATCGGTGTGCGTGTGTGTGTTTGTGTGTGAGTCTGTCTGTCTCTGTTTGTGTCTATGTGTTTGTATATCTGTCTGATTCAGGGCCTGGTGTCTGATCGGTGTGTGTGTGTGTGTGTGTGTGTCTTTGGATATCTGTCTGGCTCACAGCCTGGGTTCTGATTGGTGTGATTGTGTGTGTGTGTGTGTGTGTGTGTGTGTGTGTGTGTGTGTGTGTGTGTGTGTGTGTGTGTGTGTGTGTGTGTGTGTGTGTGTGTCTGTGTGTGTGTTTGTATGTCTGCCTGGCTCAGTGCCTGGGTTCTGATCGGTGTATGTGTGTTTGTGTGTGTGTGTGTACATGTGTGGCGTGTGTCTGTGTTTGTATCTCTGTCTGGCTCAGTGACTGGGGTCTGATCGGTGTGTGTGTGAGTTTGTGTTTGTGTCTGTGTGCACGTGTGTGTGTTTGTCTTTGCAGGTCTGTCTGGCTTGCTGCCTGGGTTCTGATCGGTGTGCGTGTGTGTGTTTGTGTGTGAGTCTGTCTCTCTCTGTTTGTGTCCATGTGTTTGTATATCTGTCTGATTCAGTGCCTGGGTTCTGATCGGTGTTTCTGTGTGTGTGTGTGTGTGTGTATGTCTGTGTCTATGTGTGTGTGTGTATGTGTATGTGTGTGTGCATCTGGCTGGCTCACAGCTGGGTTCTGATTGGTGTGATTGTGTGTGTGTGCGTGTGTCTGTCTGTCTGTCTGTGTGTATGTGGTTGTATATCTGTCTGGCTTAGTGCCTGGGCTCTGATTGGTGTGTCTTTGGTGAGTATTTGTCTGTCTGTCTATGCTTGTGTGTGGGTGTGTGAGTGTGTGTGTGTGTGTGTGTGTGTGTGTGTATCGGTCTGCCTCAGTGCCCGGTGTCTGATAAGTGTGTGTGTGTGCGAGTGTGTATATGTGTGCCTGTGTTTATGTGTATGTGTTTCCATATCTGTCTGGCTCAGTGCCTGTGGTCTGATTGGTGTGTGTGTGTGTGTGATTCTCTTTGCCTGTCTGTGTATGTGGTTGTATATCTGTCTCGCTCAGTGCTTGGGGTCTGATCGGTGTGTGTGTTTTATCAACATCCTTGCTGGTAGATTTGCTGGTGCTGTTCGGGTGGGAGGGGGGCTGTTGGGGGTTAAACTAATTTGGCAGCGCAATGGTGTAAGACTGGAAGTACAGTAGGGGTGATGCACAGTCAAATAAAAAAGAAAATCTAAGTCAGTTTGGAAGGCAGAGCAAATCCTGTTAAGGCACGAGTGAATAATGCAAGGATGGATTGCATCTATTTTATTTCTGCGAGGAATCTTACAAGCAAGGCAAATGATTTGAGGGCATTAATTAGCACAGGGAATTATGATATTAATGCTATCACAGAAACATATTTTTGGGAAAGGCAGGACTGGCAGCTCAGTATTCAAGGGTATCGAATCTTCAGGCGAGACAGACGAGGGGGTAAAAGCAGAGGTGGCATTGCACTGTTGATCAAGGAGTCAATCACTGCAGTAAGGAAGGATGATATCTGAGAGTGATCCTCAAATGAGAGCATATGGGTAGAACGTCAAAACAAAAAAGGGGCAATTACTTGGCTCGCAGTGTACCACAGGCCTCCAAACAGTCAGGGAGAGATAGAGGAGCAGATACGTAGGCAAATCTCAGGCAGGTGTAACACTGATAGGGCTACAGTCAGGGGAGTTCATGTTCCCCCAATATTAACTGGGATATTCTTTGTGCAAAAGGCTTAATGGGGGCGGAATTCATAAAATGCATATTGGAGAGTTTTTTGAGCCAGTAGGTAGAACGTCCGACAAAACAAAGGGCAGTCCTGGACCTAATCTTCGGGAATGAAGCTGGACAAGTAATAGAAGTATCTGTGGGGGAGCATCTCGGGCTCAGTGGTCATAACTCTGTAGGATTTAAGGTAGCTATGGAAAAGTACCAGTAGGGACCAGAAATAAAAGTACCGAATTGGGGGAAGGCCAATATCAATATGAGAAACAGGATCTGGCAAAAGTGGACTGGGAGCACCTACTTGAAGGAAAGGCTACATCAGGCCATTGGGAGTCATTCATGGAGGAAATAGTGAGCGTTCAGAGCCAGCATGTACCCGTAAAGGTGAAGGGTAGGTCTAACAAGCCCAGGGAACTCTGGATGTCAAAGGATCTCGAGGATCGGATCAGGAAAAAAGGGGGCTTGTGGCATATTTCGAGCGCTGAAAACAGTGGAGGCCATGGAGGAGAATAGAAACATAGAAAATAGGAGCAGGAGGAGGCTATTCTGCCCCTCGAGCCTGTGGAATGCGTAGGGGGGTGGGGTGGGGGGTACTGAAAACATGTAATTAAGAGAGCGAGGATGGGACATAAAAACACTGGTGGGCAAGATAAAGGAAAGCCCCAAGGCGTTTTATAAGTATATTAAGGGCGAGAGGATAACTCGGCAAAGAGTAGGGCCCAATTGGGACCAAAGTGTCAATCTGTGTGCAGAACCGGAGGACATAGGTATGGTTTTAAATGATTACTTTTCATTTGCTTTGAGGATGGAGAATGAGGATGTGGGCATAGAGATCAGGGAGGGGGATTATGATATACTTGTACAAATTAGCATTGAAACGGAGGAAGTATTAGCTGTTTTAGTGGGATTTAACGTGGATAAATCCCCAGGCCCAGACGAGATGCATCAGGCAAGGGAGGAGATAGCAGGGGCCCTGACTCACATTTTAAAATCCTCTCTGGAAACAGGAGAGTTACCAGAGGACTGGAGGCCACTGAATGTGGTACCATTATTCAAGAAGGGGAGCAGGGATCTAACAGATAATTACATCAGTGGCATGGAAACTATTGGGAAAAAATTCTGAGGGACAGGATTAATCTTCACTTGAAGAGGCAGTGATTAATCAGCGATAATTGGCATGGCTTTGTCAGGGGAAGATCCTTTCTAACAAACTTGATTGACATTTTCGAGGAGGTGACTAGATGTGTAGATGAGGGTAAAGTGGATTATGTAGTCCACATGAACTTCACTAAGGCTTTTGCTAAGGCCCCACATGGGAGATTGGTTAAGGAGGTAAGAGCCCATGGGATCCAGGGTAATTTGGCAAATTGGATCCAAATTTGGCTGAGTGGCAGGAGGTAGAGGCTGATGGCCGAGGGTTTTTTTGGGAGTGCAGACGTGTGACCAGTGTTGTACCGCAGGGATCGGTGCTGGGACATTTGCTGTTTGTAGTGTCCATTAATGATTCAGACGTGAATATTGGAAGTATGATTAGTAAGCTTGCAAATGGCACTAAAATTGATGATATTGTAAATAGTGAAGGAGGAAAGCCTTAGATTACAGGACGATATAGATGTGCTGATGAGATGGGCGCAGCAGTGGCAAATGGAGTTTAATCCTGAAAAGGTGATGCATAGGAGGGCTAACAAGGCAAGGAAATATAAAATGGATGGTAGGACCCGAGGAAATAGAGGGTCAGAGGGACCTTGGTGTACTTGTCCATAGATCATAGAAGGCAGCAGCAAAGGTAGATAAGGTGGTTGGGAAGGCACATGGGATACTTGCCTTTTTTAGCCGAAGCAAAGAATATAACAGCAGGGAGGTTATGATGGAGCTCTATAAAATGTAAGTTAGGCCACAGTTAGAGTGCTGCGTACAGTTGTAGCCTCCACCTTATATGAAGGATGTGATAGAACTGGAGAGATTGCAGAGGGGATTCACCAGGATGTTGCGTGTGCTGGAGCATTTCAGATATGAAGAGAGACTGAAATGGCTAGCGTTGTTTTCCATAGAGTAGAGAAGGCTGACGGGGGACGTGATTGAAGTATACAATATTCTGAGGGCATTTATAGGTTAGATAGGAAGAAACGTATTCCTTCAGCTGAGGGATCAATAACCAGGGGGCATAGATTTAAAGTAAGGGGCAGGGAGTTTAGAGGGGATTTGAGGAAAATAATTTGAACCCAGAGGGTCGTTGGAGTCTGGAACGCACTGCCTGAAGATGTGGCAGAGGCAGGAACCCTCACGACATTTAAGAATTATGTAGATGAGCATTTGAAACGCCATAGCACACAATGGTCCGGGCCAAGTGCTGGAAAATTGAATTAGAATAGTTAGGTGCTTGATGGCCAGCACAGACACGTTGGGCCAAAGGGCCTGTTTCTTTGCTGTATTACTCTATGGCTCTCGGATTGACCACCGCACAGTCCCTCTGGAGCCAAGGTCCTGTCTTTACATTGAGGTATACTCACCACTGTAGTGTGTGGCACTGCCACCATGCTAAATGGCATAGATTGCAAACAGATCTAGCAACTCAAAACTGGGTATCCGCGAGACGCTTTGTGCCATCGGCAACAGAAGCAACAGCAGAATTATATTCAGCCACAATGCGTAACTTCATGGCACGGCATATCCCCCACTCTACCATCACCATCAAGCCGTGGGATCAACCCTGGTACAATAAGAATGTAGGAGAGCTTCCCAGGAGCAGCACGAAGCATACCTAAAAATGAGGTGTCAGCCTATTGAAGCTACAACACAGAACTACTTTCATGCCCAGCAGAGGAAGCAACATGTGATAGACAGAGTTAAACAATTCCACAACACACAGATCAGCTCCCAATCCGATGCCTTCCCCACCCGTATTGCCAACCATCCTGACTCCCAGGCCATCTCCAAAAGGATTGAAAAATCCAGCCTGTTGAATCAGGCAAGGCTTCCAGCCACATGACACACCAGATAAAATAACTTGTAGAGAAAACAGGCACGTCCCTTGGTCGATGAACTCCATTTTCCCCATAGTTCATATAAAAATCCCCCTTCCCCCTCCCACAAGCTTTGTGTACGCTCTTTAACCTACAAGCTAACAGTTAAAAGATCATTCTTCATACTGTCCCCACTCACTTGCCTGGATGAGTGCAGGTCCAATAACACTGAAACAGATCTGCAGTCCTGCCACATCCAGTCGCGAATGGTGGTGGACAAATGATCAACTGACAGGAGGAAGAGGTTCCACAAATATCCACATCCTCACTAATAGTGGAGCCCAGCACATCAGTGCAAAAGACAAGGCTGCAATATATACATCCATCTTCAGCCAGAAGTGCAGAGTGGATGATCCACTCGGCCTCCTGCTGAGGTCGCCAGCATCCCAGATGTCAGTCTTCAGCCAATCTTATTTACTCCACCTGATATCAAGAAATAGTCGAAGGCACCGGTTACTGTAAATTCTCTGGACCCTGACAATATACTGGCAATAGTACGGATAACTTGTGTTCTGGAGCTAGCCATACGCCGAACCAGGCTGTTGCATTACGGCTACAACATTGACATCTATCTGGCGATGTGGAAAGTTGCCCAGGTATGTCCTGTGCACAAAAAGCTGGACAAATCCAACCTGGCCAATTGTCACCTAATCAGTCTACTCTCGATCATCAGCAAAGAGAATGGAGGGTTGATCAATCCTGTTTTCAAGCGGCACTTGCTCAGCAATAACCAGCTCACTGACGCTCAGTTTAGTTTCCGCCAGGGCCACTCAGCTCCTGATCTCATTTCAGCCTTGGTCCAAACATGGGCAAAAGAGCTGAATGCGAGAGATGAAGGGAGCGTGACTGCTCTTGACATCACGGCAACATTTGACTGAGTATGGCATTAAGAAGCCACAGCAAAACTGGAACAGAATGACATCAGAGGGAAAGCTCTCCACTGGTTAGAGTAGCATCTAGCACAAAGGAAGTTGGTTGTGGTTGTTGGAGTTCAATTATGTCAGCCTAGGACATCAGTGCAGGAGTTCCTCAGGGCAGTGTGCTCGGCTCAACCATCTTCAGCTGCTTCATCAATGACCATCCCTCCATTATAAGGCCAGAAGTGGGGATATTTGCTGATGATTGCACAATGTTCAGCACCATTTGCGACTCATAATATACAAAAGCAGCCTGTGTTCATATGCAGCAAGACATGGACCACATCAAGCCTTGTGCTAATGAGTTGCAAGTAATATTCACACCAGACAAGTGCTTGTCAGCGACCATCTCAAACAAGAGGTAGTCTAACCATTTCCCCTTGATGCTCATTGGTATTAGAAATGTTGATCCCCCACTATAAATACCCAGTGGGTAAACGTTGACCAGAAACTGAACGGGACCATGCAGGTAAACGCTGTGGCTACAGACACAAGTCAGCTGTTAAGGAATTCTGCCACAAGTAACTCATATCCTGTCTCCCCAGTGCCTGTCCACCACCTGCAAGGCACATGTCAGGAGTATGATGGAATACTATTCACTTGCCTGGATGGGTGCTGTTCCAACCACACTCAAGAAGCTCGGCACCATCCAGGACAACAGTGCGCTTGATTGGCACCCGATTCACAACCTCCAGCATTCACTCCCTCCACCACCAACACACAGTGGAAGCAGCGTGTATCAAGAACAAGGTACACTGCGGCAACACACCAAGCACATACCAAAGCCGCGACCCATATGACCGAGAAGAACAAGGGCAGTAGATGCATATGAACACCACCACCTTAATATTCCCCTCCAAGCCATTCACCATCCTGACTAAGAACAAGACAGTCGTTCCTTCACTGTCGCTGGATTAAAATTCTGGCACTCCCTTCCTTCCAGCACTGTAGGTGTACCTACACCCCAAGGACTGCAGCAATTAAAGAAGGCAACTCACACCATCGCAAAGGCAATCAAGTATGGTCAATAAATGCTGGTCTCGCCAGGGACGCCCACTCCCCATGAATGAATAATAACAACAAAAAATCTCTCCTGCCCTCCGTCTTATCATACATCTAAATTTTATTTCTTCTTGCCCCTTTCTTTTCACTTTGTAAAAAAAACTGTTACATTTCTAACCTTTTCCAGTTCTGATGAAAGGTCACAGACCTGAAATGCTAACTCTGTTTCCACAGATGCTGTCAGATCTGCTGAGTATTTCCAGCACTTTCTGATTTAAGATCAGTGTTTATGAGGTTGCCTGCGTGTCACATTATTAACAGGGACCCCAAAAAATGACAGTATTGGCAGAGAGATCCTCAGATCTCTACTTTCATACTGCATTCTCATAAGTATTTGAGAAAGTCTGAGGAGATCTTGCATGTATAACACAATTTATACAGGTTCTTTGCTGAGTATCAGTGCTTACTGCAATTTCCTTGGTTAGTGTGACCATTTCTCAGTATGTTCATGTGTAAGTGCCACTGTTTTCAGGATCGATTAGCTCCTCACAGATACAAGAGATTGACCCAAATATCTTCAATCCCCACCATTCTGTGCGTGTGTTTCAAGTTTCTCTGAAAACCAGTTGCTGTCAACACCCTTGGCTCATACTGAAATTGTCAGTCTGTGATATCTGCAAAACACACCTCAGGGGGACAAGTCTATCAGATTGGGAAAGTACCGGACACATCCTCAGAAACCAATGAGTGTGTGGCAGTGTTTTGGGGGATTTACCTCGTTTCAAATCATTTTTGTCTAGATTGACAAGCAGTTTGTGGAATTCTTTTATTAAATGTCCATTTCTGGGGAGTTTTTGTTTCATTCTATGTGAGATCTAGAGGAATTAATCATTTGAACATTTTCTACCTGTGATAACTTTACAGTGGCTGCTCAGCTGTGTTCATTTATTGATCCGTTTTAGTTCTTCAGACTCTTTTCATTACCCAGATTTACTTTCATTCCCAGAGAAATCAGGCTGACATTAAATGTTATTTATTGGGGCACAGTGGACAATTTATTGAAGCAACTGTCTACCTTCAGATCCACTCATTGAATTGAATCACAGCAAGTTAACTACTGATATTGACACAGGCTGCATTTCCAGTGATCGGATCACAGCGAGTTAACACTTTACATTAACACAGGCGCAATCCTCCTGATTGTATTTGATTCTTAACAGTATTCCTGCTTCATTAACCTATACAGGCAACATCTGATGGGTTCTTCTATTTTAAATTAAAACCACAGCGAGAATTGATGCATTGGTGTATCTGACTTTGCTGATTGATTTGGACTCAGAGTGATTTATCATGGCCTGTTGATATTGTGTGTTATACATTTGGAAATTGTGCACAGATTACAGATATTCTGTGCTGTGATTCAGTTTTTGTGATAAGAGGTACGTTTATTTGCAGACACTAAGCTGTCAAATATTTCCAATGAATTAATGATATTGCCCAGAAATTCTTCCCCCGATACTTTGTCCTTTTGGATTTTAAACAACGTAATTTCAAATTCCGAGTTGAAATATGCTGCTGCAGTATCTTGACATTACAGAGCAGCAGGCAAGAAAAACGGAAGCAGAGAAATCACCACAACGCCAGGTGCTTCCTCTCAGTTCAACAGAACAGAAAAACACAGAGTGACTGTTCTGAGGCTCTGCAGACTGTGAGCTGCTTTTCACATATTTCGGCAATGGAAAGCCGTTCTTGACTCCAAGTGTTCACCTTCCAGAAAACAGGTTCCTTTGTTTTAGAGGAAACACATCACATCCCTCCCTGTATAGTTCAACGATGGTGAATATTCACAACTTATGATGACCAGTCAGTGTCTCAGTGTGTTCTGCGTCTCTCGACAGTCTCAATTAGAGACCACATTTCCTCAAATATTTGGCAGTTTTCCCAATAAAGCTGCACAGTCCTTATAAGGAGTGCAGAAGTTTTGAGAGGAATGTCTCAGATACACTCTGCTGTTCTACAGTGGGAAAATACAGCAAAACTCAGCAGAAAAGCAGTGATTTCTGTTTTGCTGGTAATGGTGGTAATGGTAATCGAGGTGACTGCCCTCCGCATCAAGGCAACATTTGACCAAGTGTGTGCCAAAGAAGATTACTTTCCTGATCCCATCATATTCCCATTTTCCACTCTCTCCGAAGTTATTTATCTATTGTGTGTATGTATTTACATTCAATTGCAACCTCACCACATTTCTCCATGACATCAACTTCTTTAAAAAGTCAAAATACTGCAGATGCTGGAAATCTAAATCATGAACTGAAAATGTTGGAACTACTTAGTAGGCGAGGTAGCATTTTGAGAAAGAGAATTTTCTTCAGAACAGGAAAGGTTTGTGCTGTAACAGTGTTTCAGTAAGGACAGATGCTGGGAAAATGGGAACAGAGGAAGGTGATAAAGAGAGAAACTGTGATGGGGTGGCAGCAGTAGTGATTAAATGAAGAACAGAATCATTACCAGAACCTGCTGTCAAAAATAAATGGGAGGCAGTAGTTCCCACGTGTTTATTTTTGAAGTTGATGCTGAGTCAGAAAAGTTGGAACAATGTAGGAGGCTGAGAACAGAGAGGTCAGCTGTGAGTGGGACAGCGAATTATAATGGCAAGTGAATGGAAGCTAAGGGACGTAAAGGAAGTACTCAGCAAAGTAATTGCAGAAGGTATGCTTCATCTCCATGGTGTCGAGGACAATTGTTAAGAATTAATACATTGATTAAACAAAAACAAAAATACAAATAAATCACTGTTTGTGGTCCTGAAAGTTGAAGGAGAGAAGGTGAAAGGGCAGGTCATGCATCACCAACACTTGCATGGGGAGGTGACATTGGAAGGGTAGTGTGTGTTTTGAGTGAAGGAAGAGTGGGTCAAGCTGTACCTTCAGAATGCTGAAAATGGAGTAGAGGATGTCTGGTGGTAGCATTGCAGTGAAGTTGGCAGAAGTGATGGAGGATATTTCATTGAATGTAGAGTCTGGTGGAGTGAAAGTTGAGGGTAAGGGCAACTTCATTATGGTTAAGGAAGGATGGAAGGAATGATAGTGGAACTGGAATGGAGAGGTTCAAAGGCCCTTTCAGCCACCGTGGCAAAGAGCTAAATACACTTCATTCTAAAGCACACTTCCAACTGGAGAAGAGTAAAGGAGAAGGTGGAAAACAAGATCAACAACTTCTGATTTATGAGGTGTCCTTACATAGTTAAAATTTCCAAGTCATATTATCAAACACAATTTGATAGCGAGCAGCGTTAACAGATATTATGTCAGATGACCAAATGCTTCGTCAAGGTGGCAAGTTTTAAGCAGCATCTTAAAGGAGGAAAAAGATGTAGAGAGGCAGAGGTGTATGGAGAGAAATCCAGAATTTCGGATCTAGGCAGATGCAAATAATACCACCAGCGGTGGGGCAATTAAATTTGGGAATGCTCAGGTATCCGGAATTGAAGGAAGACAAATATCTTATAGGGCTGAAAGAGATTACAGAGATCGGGAGAGAAGAGCTCATGGGGAGATTATAAAATAAACGTGGGAATTTCAATATTGTTAAGGTGCATGACCAGAAGCTAATGCGAGTGCAGAGGTGATGGATGAACGTCTCCTTGCGAGAGTTGTATATAGGCAGCAGAGGTTTGGATGTCCTCAGGATGACTGAGGATGCAAACAGGGAGGTTGGCCAGGAATGCATTGGAATACTCAAATCTGGAGGTGAAGATGGGGAATTAAATGCTGCACTCTCTGGATGAAAAATGAATTGTCAGTTCAAGGAAAAGAGAAAGGAGGGATTCATTACAAATTCCAAATCAAGAATCTCATCTCAAACCAAATAGAAAGCAGAGTGCACAGGGAGAATTGGAAAAGAATACCAGAAGGACAAAGGGAAAGCATAGAAAAGATTAGCAGCTAACAGTAAAGGGGATCAGAAATCTTGTAAAACAGATGCAAGTAAAAATAAAGGCACGGTGCAGCCGATTATGGAGAAGCAAATAAATATTCCTGTCGAGGCAGAGGGCGTGACTGAGGTGCAGAATGAGTAATTTGCAACTGCCTTCAAAGAAGAAGAGGCTGAAATTAATGTTCCAATCGAGGAGAGGGATGTAGATATCCTGCATAGGATAAAATAGATGGGAACGCATTGCTAAACAGTTTGTCACTAAATGTCGACAACACCCCTGGTCCAGATGGGAAGCATTCTGGGAGATAAAGGAAGCTGGGTAGAGATAAGATCAGCCCTGACCACAATGTTTCAATCCTCCTTCTATATCGCACTGGCGCCGTCTTTGTTTGAATAGGGTGTATCAGAGTCAGGTGTAAGTTATCTCACTGAGTGTAGATCACCAGTCAAAACTACATCTACTGCCACCATGAACCGCCACATACATTTCTGTCACAGATGTTTCTCAACGCAAGTGTTGTTTGCTCTCCTAGTGATACAGTTCATGAAACTAAATATTTTAAAATAATTTGTTCAATGGTGAAGTGTTACCTTCAATCTATAATAACCACTCAACTGGAGGTGGAACCAATATTTTTCAATTCGTTTTCATTATTAGTATAATTATCAAGAGCACTCTGCAAAAAATGATGTTACTAAAAGTTCCTAAATCGTTGGGGAATTTGCTCTGCATTATTGATCAGTTAGTGATGATCTTCAAAACTAGTATCTTTTATATTAAATTAATTATTCTATTGCCTCCATTTTTTTGTACAATGCCTGAAGATAGTTAAGTTTTCCCAATCACATATTTTCACACAGTGTCATGTTGTGTGTAAAGAGTTAGCGATATTGTTCTTTTTGATTGTTCCAACGGCTTGATATTTGTTGTTTTATTCCATTGATGATTCCATTCTGTTTCTCACTATTTCCCGTGTTTGTTTGGTTACATTTATTAATCTCTGTCTGTTACAAACTTTATTGGTTTACTGACAGGCCAGCTTAGTCCCAGTGTTATCGGATACTTTATGTGTTTAACGAATTGTATTTCCGTGAATATTGACTAATTGGATCGTAAAAGCCTGTTTTGTGGATTACTTAAAGAAAATTCTATTCAAGAAACATGAAAAGATAAACAATGAATTGCACATGACTCCCTGTATCCTTTTATCCAATCGCTAGTTGCTCAGAATCATTTTTAAAAAGCAGGCATGCTTTATGACAAAAACACTGTGATTCATTGCTATCATGTGAAGCGAATATTGAAATAGTTTATCTCATTTGTAGAATTCACGTTGAATACGAATCTTGGGCTGTTGGTTTGATTGTACATTCCATCAATGTTAAATAGGGAACAATTATCCATTCTTTCGCCCTCAGAAAACATTGTTTTTATAATATCTTGCATCTGATTAACAGGTCTTCTAAATTGCCAGGTGGGACATGTGCAAAACTTTGATTTAAATGCAAAATTGAAAACAAATACTGTGGCAATTTGTTTTATTTGGTCCTCAGCGGCTGTTGTAACAATGCCACACCCCACCCGCCACCCTCTTTTACCATCTTCTCTGTTCTTACTGAAACATCTAAATCCCGAACCTGCAACGTCCATTCCTGCCCCTGCTCTACCCATGTGTCCGAAATGGCCACTACTTCGAGATCCGAGGTACCAACCCATGCTGCAAGCTCACCCACCTTATTCCGTATGCTCCCGGTGTTGAGGTAGACACACTTTAAACCAAGTTCTTGCTTGCCAGTGCCCTCTTGCGTCCTTGTAACCTTATCCCTGACCTCACTACTCTCAACATCCTGTACACTGGAACTACAATTTAGGTTCCCATTCCCCTGCTGAATTAGTTTAAACCCCCCCCGAAGAGCACTAGCAAATCTCCCCCCAGGATATTGGTACCCCTCTGGTTCAGGTGAAGACCATCCTGTTTGTAGAGGTCTCACCTACCCCAGAAAGAGCCCCAATTATCCAGGAAACCAAAACCCTCCCTCCTACACCTTCCCTGCAGCCACGTGTTCAACTCCTCTCTCTCTCCCTATTCCTCGTTTAAAAGCGAGGGAGATACCCCTCTATGCATAAAATGGAGGGAGCCTACCCTCTACATATAAAATGGAGGGAGATACCCTTCTACGTTCAAAATGGAGGGAGTTCCTCCTCGATATACAAAATGGAGAGAGATATTTCGCTACGCATAAAATGGAGGGAGTTACCGCTCTACATATGACGTGGAGGGTGATGCTCTTCTGTGTATAAAATGGCGCGGGATCACTGTCTTTATAACAAATGAAGGGGGCTTCCTCGCTATATATAAAATGGCGGGAGCTCCACCTGTAAAGATAAATTGAGGGGATCCCATTTCAAAACACTTTTTTCCATTTTATACCAGAGACAGTGGCCAGGATCACATAAACCGAGGGATGGGCAAATACTGTCTTAACATTGGGGTGAGGGGCAGAGAGAGTGAACCGGACAAAGGAGAGATATACAAGGTTAGGTGGGAATGTGAGCAGTGAGGAGGACTGAAATAGACTACAAAGGGAGATGGACGGAGACAGAGGGAGATGGACAGGGCCAGACAGAGACAAAGGGAGACAGGGTGAGAGAGAGAGAGATCGAGGGGGAGAGATACAGAGTAAGAGGTAGAGGCAGAGAGAGTGAGACAGTAAGGGAGAGGCAGAGAGAGTGACAGAGAGAGAGAGAAATGGTGTGGGAGAGACACAAACAGAGTCATGCACAGAGAGATAGAGGGAGCGAGAGAGAGAGAGAGAGAGAGAGAGACTTATATGTGTAAAATGGAGGGAGACCCTTGTCTGTCGAAAAAAATTGAGGGAGCTCACTTTCTACGTGTGAAATAGAGGGCGCTCCACCTCCACATGTGAAATAGTGGGCAATCCCCCTCTACAAATTACATGTAGGGAGCTTCCCCTCTACATCTAAAATGGAGGGAGCTCCCTCTCTCACTATAAAATGGAGGGTGTTCCCCTCTACATATAAAATGGAGGGTGCTGCCCCTCTACATATAAAATAGAGGGCGCTACCCCTCTACATATAAAATGGAGGGAGCTCCCTGTCTGCATCTAAAATGGAGGGCGTTCCCCCTCTACATATAAAATTGAAGGCGTTCCCTCTCTACATATGAAATGGAGGGCGCTCCCCCGTACATATGAACGGGAGGGTGCTCCCCCTCTCCATATAACATGGAGGGCGCTCCCCCTCTGCACATAAAATGGAGGGCGCTCCACTCTCCATATAAAATGGAGGGAACTCCCCCTCTACATATAAAATGGAAGGCGTGGCCGCGCCTTCTCTGTCTTTCTGTCTCAATGGCTTTCTCTGTCCTTCTCTCTCTCAATCTCTCTGTGATTCTCTGCGTGTCGTTTTCACTGGCTTTCTGTCTGTCGCTTTACTGCCTGCAATTTCTTTGTGTCTCTGCTGTTTCACTCCCCTTTTTCCCTCCTCTTTTTCTCTGGCTCTTTCTGTCCTTTCTCTATTTCTCACTCTCTCTGTCTTTTCTCTATTTCTCTGAATTTCTGTCTTTTCTCTCTTTCTGTCTTTTCTCTATTTCTCTGACTTCCTGTCTTTTCTCTATTACTGACTTTGTTTTTTTTTCTATTTGTCTGACTTTCTCTTTCTTTTCTGTTTCTATGTCTCTTTCGGTCTTTTCTCTTTCTTTGCCTTTATTTCTGACTTTCATTTTCTCTTACTTTTGCTAACACAAACCCCCACCCCCCGGCAATTTATATCCCGCCCCCGCAATTTATGCCACCCCCGCAAATTATGTCCGGTCCGCAATTTATCCCCCCAACAATTTATCCCCACCTCAATTTATATCCCCCCACAATTTATATCCCCTCTGCAATTTATTCACGACCGTGAATAACTCCCCAACCACCATATAAATACCCCTCGTCCACAGACCGCTGTCTGATCTATCATGAAAAGTCATTGGCAAACAGGATTGAGGAAAATCCCAAGGCTTTTTAAACATATATAAAGAGCAAGAGGGTAAGGGTAGGCCCACTCAAGGACAGAGATGGGAATCTATCTGTGGAGCCAGAGGAAATGAGCGAGGAGCTATCTGAGTACTTTGCATCAGTATTCACCAAAGAGAAGGACTTGGTGGATGATGCGCCTAAGGAAGGGAGAGTCTCAGTCATCTCAGCACCAAAAAGGAGGTGATGTTGGGTGTCCCGCAAAGTATTAAGGTAGATAAGTCCCCAAGGGCTGGTGGGATCTAGCCTAGAATACTGAGGGAGGCAAGGGAAGAAATTGCTGGGGCCTTGACAGAAATCTTTGCATCCTCATTGGCGACAGGTGAGCTCCCGGAGTACTGGAGAATAGCCAATGTTGTGCATTTGTTTAAGAAGGGTGGCAAGGGTAATCCAGGAAATTATAGGCCGGTGGGCCTTACATCAGTGGAAGGGAAACTATTAGAGAAGCTTATTCGGGACAGGATTTACTCCCATTTGAAAACAAACGAACTTATTAGCGCGAGACAGCATGGTTTAGTGAAGGAGTGGTCGTGTCTTACCAATTTGATTGAGCTTTGTGAGGAAGTGACGAAGATGATTGATGAAGGAAGGGCAGTGTATGTTATCTATATGGACTTTAGTAAAGCCTTTGACAAGGTTCCGCATGGCAGACTGGTGCAAAAGGTGAAGTCACACGGGATCAGAGGTGAGCTGGCAAGATGGATACAGAACTGGCTCGGTCACAGAAGACAGAGGGTATCAGTGGATGGGTGTTTTTCTGAATGGAGGGATGTGACCAGTGGTGTTCTGCAGGGATCAGTGCTGGAACCTTTGCTGTTTGTAGTATATATAAATGATTTGGAGGAAAATGTAGCTGGTCTAATTAGCAAGTTTGCGGACGACACAAAGGTTGGTGGAGTTGCGGATAATGATGAGGATTGTCAGAGGATACAGCAGGATATAGATCGGTTGGAGAATTGGGTGGAGAAATGGCAGATGGAGTTAAATCTGGACAAATGTGAGGTAATGCAATTTTGAAGGTCTAATGCAGGTGGGAAGCATACAGTAAATGGCAGAACCCTTAGGAGTATTGACAGGCAGAGAGATCTGGGAGTACAGGTCCACAGGTCACGGAAAGTGGCAACGCAGGTGGATAAGGTACTCAAGAAGGCATACGGCATGCATGCCTTCATCGGTCGTGGCACAGAGTATAACAATTGGCGAGTCATGTTGCAGCTGTACAGAACCTTAGTTAGGCCATACTTAGAACATTGCGTGCAATTCTGGTCGCCACACTACCAGAAGGACGCGGAGGCTTTGGAGAGGGTACAGAGGAGGTTTATCAGGATGTTACCTGGTCTGGAGGTCATTAGTTATGAGGAGAGGCTGGAAAAACTCGGATTGTTTTCAGTGGAACGACTGAGGTGGAGGGGCGACATGAAAGAGGTTTACAAAGTTATGAGTGGCATGGACAGAGTGGATTGTCAAAAGCATTTTCCTAGGGCAGAAGAGTCAGTTACTAGTGGATACAGGTTTACGGTGCGAGGGGCAATGTTTAGAGAGGATGCACGAGGCAAGTTTTTTACACAGAGGGTGGTGTGTGCCTGGAACTTGCTGCCATTGGACGTGGTGGAAGCAGATACGATAGCGATGTTTAAGAGACATCTTGACAAATACATGAATAGGAAGGGAATAGAGGGATATGGGCCCAAGAAGTGCAAAAGGTGTCAGTTTAGGCAGGCATCAAGATCGGCGCAGGCTTGGAGGGCCGAATGGCCTGTTCCTGTGCTGTACTGGTCTTTGTTCTTTGTTCTTTGATATCCCCATGTAAACACACCTCCATCTAATACCTTCCTCTGAACAGACTCCCATCTAAATATCACTCCTTTGAACAGACTCCAATCTAATAACCTTCGTGTGAATAGACTGCCATCTAAATACGCCTCCTGTGAACAGAATCCCATTTAAATACCCCCTGGAGCAGACCGCACTTCAAATAACCCCTGTGAATTGACACTCATCTAAATACCCCCCAGGGTCAGACGCCCATCTAAATACCCCCAGGAACAGACTCCCATCTAAATACCCCCTGTGTACAGACTCCCAACTAAATACCCGACCTGTGACCAGACTCCCATCTGAGTATCAGCAGGAACAGACTCCCATTTAAATACCCCTCCTGTGACCAGACACCCATCGAAATAACCCCAGGAGCGGACCCTCATCTAAATACCCCTGCTGTGAATAGATCCCCATCTAATATCCCCAGGAACAGACCCCCATCTAATATCCCTCCTGTGAGCACTGCTGACCACCATGTGAACAGCACCCCAAGTAATTTGCCCCAGTCCCCCTGTGAACAGTCCCACATATAAACCCTCCTCATGAACGGACTAGAGAATCCCCACTGCCCCCTCCCATTTAAACCTGCAGAATCTCACTGCCCCTCCCATTTTAAACCTGGAGAATCCCACTGCCCCTCCCATTTTAAACCTGGAGAATCCCCACTGCCCCTCCCATTTTAAACCTGGGGAATCCCTACTGCCCCCTCCCATATTAAACCTGGAGAATCCCACTGCCCCTCCCATTTTCAACCTGGAGAATCCCCACTGCCCCCACTGAGAGAGAGAGCGAGAGAGAGAGAGAGAGAGAGAGATCCACACGCAAAAACTTGGTAAACTGAATGTTGAAGTTTCACCGTTGCTGGGATCTTGCTGTGCAAAGCTTGCCTGCAGAATTCCCTGCATTGTAACAGTGACTGCATTTTAGATGTGAAGTCATTGTGTGTAAAGCTCTCCTGAAGGCCTGGAATTAAAGTCCTGAGCTTGGAGCCAGTATAATTCCCAAATAATGCTGGTGTTTTGGGCAGTGCCGTGAATTTGAGGCTGAAATAAAATGTGCAGCAGCCATTTGAATTGAGAGTGACGTTCTGGGAGTGGATTTCTCTGTCTCTCTCTCTCTCTCTCTCTCTCTCTCCATCTGTCTCTCTGAATGAGAGTAACAGGAGAGAGAGAGAGACGCAGGAGAGTGAGGGAAACATGGAGGGAATGGGAGGGGGAGAGGAGGGGTAGCCGGCTGTCATCTCACTGCAGCTTGTGGGATCTTGCTGTGCACCATTGGCCTACAGCATTTCCAACATTACCGACCACTTTAAAAATTAATTCATTGAGTGTCAAATACTTCTGTGAATCAGCAATGAAATGGCTGAAATGTGACGCTTTATAAAGGCGTGTTCTCATTCCCGAATATTGCTGGTGTTTTTGGCTGTGGGCTGAATTTGATAGTGTAATGAAGCGCCTGGGGTTTATTTGAATTCAGATTTTCAGGGATGGGAATGTGGATTTCTCTCTCTATCATTCTACGGGAGTGGGGATGGTGGTCAGCAGTGTTTGTGTGTTTTTACAATGAGGCAGAAACAGATGTAAAGAGACACACAGTGAAATAGACAGACAGAGAGCAGGAAATGACACGGTAAACACATCCAAACTTCCCAGTCTCTGGCTCTGTGTAGGGGGATGTGTTTGTAAGACAGGGAGTCACTGAGAGATTGTTTTATATCAGTGATTGAGAGAAAAAGCCCTGGGCTCTTGCTGTGTTTTATTTCTGTTAAAAAATGCTTTGGTTTGTTTGAATCAATTTTATTTCTCTTATTCCCAAGGAGAATCTTTCACAAGCTGCAGCTGTGATGATGCAGAGGAAGAACCTTTTGTCCACGTGGAATTCTCAGACAAGAGCTTGAACCAGAGAGAAAAATAATAATTAATATATATGTGTCATTGTCAAATTTATTTCTAAATACAGAGAAGACGACTGTGTGTTTTCGGGGCTGATAGAAATGCTCAGTATTTCCAGCACGGTTTTTATTTCAGATTTCCAGCATCCACAGTATTTTGATTTTGTGTTTTCGGGTTCTGTGGATTTTTTACCACAAGGGCGGGGGCTGGAGGGTGCTCCGAAGGGAATAGTTTGGGAAGCGCTGCTCCAGAACAGTCAATGCAATCCCTTAGATTTCCCTCTCTCCATCTCTTGCTGCAACTTGATCCCTGCACCTTCCTCCTTGTTCCTAACTTCTGTTTTTTCACATCTTTAAATCCCTATCCCTGTATCTCTCAACATCCGTTCCATCTCTGCCTCATTCTAGCGTCTCACAAGTTTCCATTTTCACTCTCGTTCTGTTACACTCTGCATCTTTATGTCTTCCAAACTTTATGTCTTCCAAATCCCAGAATCATTCCATCTCTGCTGCTCCTTTCCTGCAAAATTATGTCTGCAATTCCCCCATCCCCCAGTCTCGGGACACCCCACTCTATTCTGTAAGCGCATCTTACTTTGTACCACTGCCCCTCCACGTCTTTCTGCCTCTGCATCTCTCTCCTTGTTGGGGATCTTTCTCAATATCAACATCTCGCTGTATATGTCTCCATTTCTCTCTCTCTCTCTCTCTCTCTCTCTCTCTCTCTCTCTCTCTCTCTCTCTCTCTCTCTCTCTCTCTCTCTCTCTCTCTCTCTCTCTCTCTCTCTCTCTCTCTCTCTCTATCTCTCTCTCTCTCTCTCTCTCTCTCTCTCTCTCTCTGCAGAGAGGGATGTGTCTGGCACCTGGATCTTCCTGTGCGTTAAATGCTCAGAATGCCAGTTAGCCTCTGGAGAGCCTTACTCTATGCCCAGCCCTGTGCTTGATCGGACAGGAATTAATGTGCCAGGGGTCTGGGATCCAGTTGATGGAATTCCAGTGGCTGATCCAGACCAGGTATTAAAGTGAATGAAAGGTTGTCGGGAGATGGAGCCAAACACAGGAAAATGATGGAGGTGGGAATAACATGGGGGGTGGGAAGGGGCTGTTCACGGGGGAGATGTTACAGGGTGGGAATTTGTAGAGGGGGGCTTTTACAAGACAGGGAGCGTATTTAGAAAGGGGGAGTGTTTACAGTGGAGGGCAGGGGGAGAATTAGATTGGGTCATTTAATGGGGGGTATTTAGATGGGAGCTTGTTCCCGGGGGTATTTAGATCGAAGTCTGCTCTTGGTGTGGCATTTAGATGGGAGCATGTTCACAGAGAGGGGGGTATTTTGATGGGGTTCTGTTCCCGGGGGTGTATTCAGATGGGAGTATGCTCCCGGGGGGTATTTAGATGGAAGTATGTTCCTGGGGTGGGGGGGGGTATTTAGATGTGAGTTTGTTCCTGGGGGTTATTTAGATGGTAGCCTGTTCCCGGGGGTATTTAGATGGGAGGCTGTTCCTGGGAGGCTATTTCATAGGGAGTTTGTTCCTGGAGGTCTATTCAGATGGGCGCCTGTTCCCAGGGGGTATTTAGATGAGGGCCTGTTCCTGGCGGGTTATTTAGATGGGAGTTTCTTCCTGGGGGGTATTTAGATGGGATTCTGTTCCTGGGGCTATTCAGATGGGTGTCTGTTTGGGGGAGGCGGGTATTTTGAAGGGAGTTTGTCGCTGGGGTATTTAAATGGTAGTCTGTTCCTGGGCGGGGTGGGGGGGGGGGGTTGCATTTAGATGGGAGTCTGTTTTTGGGGGTGGTTATATAGCTGGGAGTCTGTTCTGGGGGGGGGGGTTTAAGATGGTTGTCTTGTAACTGGGGAAGGGGATAATTCGATGGTGGTCTCTTATAGTGACTGTATTAGATGGGTGTCATTTAACAGGGAGATATCAGATAGGGGGCTGCAGACGTGGATTATTTCAGTTGTGGGGGTCTGTGCAAGGGGGGGATGTCTTCGGGGGGGGTGGAAATAATGCAGAGATAAAAATTTGGGTGGTGGATAAAAATTGCACGGGGAGGAAATTTTGCAGGGGAGATAAATTGGTGGGGGGAATTGTGGGGGGGGAGATAACTTGCGGGTGGTGATAAATTGCGGTGGGGATAAATTGTGGGGGGATATAAATTGCGGCGGGTATAAATTGCTGGGGGGCGGAAATGTGGTTAGAAAAAGAAAACGAGAGAAAAAGAAAGAGAGAAAAGATAGAAAGAGAAAGAGACAAAGAAAGAGAGAGAAAGAAGTGGAGAAAAGATGGAAAGAGCAAGAAAGAAGATAGACAGAGAGAAATAAAGAGAGAATGAAGAAAGAGACAAGGAAGGGAGAGAAAAAGAATGAGAGAAAAGATAGAACCAGACAGAGAAACAGAGAAAAGACAGAAAGCCAGAAATAGAGAAAAGCGAGAAAGTCAAAAATAGAGAAAAGACAGAAAGTCAGAGAAAGAGAGAAAAGACAGAAAGCCAGGGAAGTCGAGAAAAGACAGAAAGTCAGAGAAATAGAGAAAAGACAGAAAGTCAAAAATAGAGAAAAGACTGAAAGTCAGAGAAATAGAGAAAAGACAGAGTCAGAAAAATAGAGAAAAGACAGAAAGTCAAAAGTAGAGAAAAGACAGAAAGTCAGAGAAATAGAGAAAAGACAGAAAGTCAAAAATAGAGAAAAGACAGAAAGTCAGAGAAAGAGAGAAAAGACAGAAAGCCAGGGAAGTCGAGAAAAGACAGAAAGTCAGAAATAGAGGAAAGACAGAAAGTAAGTGAAATAGTGAAAATACAGAAAGTCAAAAATACGGACAAGACTGAAAGTCAGAGAAGTCGAGAAAAGACAGAAAGTCAGAAATAGAGAAAAGACAGTAAGTCAAAAATAGAGAAAAGACAGAAAGTCAGAGAAGTCGAGAAAAGACAGTAAGTCAAAAATAGAGAAAGGGCAGAAAGTCAGAAATAGAGAAAAGACAGTAAGTCAGAAATAGAGAAAAGATCGAAGGTCAGAAATAGAGAAAGGGCAGAAAGGCAGAGAAATAGAGAAAAGACAGAAAGTCAGAAATAGAGAAAAGGCAGAAAGTCAGAAATAGAGAAAAGACAGTAAGTCAGAAATAGAGAAAAGATCGAAAGTCAGAAATAGAGAAAAGACAGAAAGGCAGAGAAATAGAGAAAAGACAGAAAGTCAGAAATAGAGAAAAGACAGAAAGTCAGAAATAGAGAAAATACAGTAAGTCAGAAATAGAGAAAAGGCAGAAAGTCAGAAATAGAGAAAAGACAGAAAGTCAGAAATAGAGAAAAGACAATAAGTCAGAAATAGAGAAAAGACAGAAAGTCAGAAATAGAGAAAGGGCAGAAAGTCAGAAATAGAGAAAAGACAGAAAGTCAGAAATAGAGAAAAGACAGTAAGTCAGAAATAGAGAAAAGACAGAAAGTCAGAAATAGAGAAAGGGCAGAAAGTCAGAAATAGAGAAAAGACAGAAAGTCAGAAATAGAGAAAGGGCAGAAAGTCAGAAATAGAGAAAAGACAGAAAGTCAGAAATAGAGAAAAGACAGTAAGCCAGAAATAGAGAAAAGACAGAAAGTCAGAAATAGAGAAAAGACAGTAAGTCAGAAATAGAGAAAAGATCGAAAGTCAGAAACAGAGAAAAGACAGAAAGGCAGAGAAATAGAGAAAAGACAGAGTCAGAAATAGAGAAAAGACAGAAAGTCAGAAATAGAGAAAAGACAGTAAGTCAGAAAGAGAGAAAGGCAGAAAGTCAGAAATAGAGAAAAGACAGAAAGTCAGAAATAGAGAAAAGACAATAAGTCAGAAATAGAGAAAAGACAGAAAGTCAGAAATAGAGAAAGGGCAGAAAGTCAGAAATAGAGAAAAGACAGAAAGTCAGAAATAGAGAAAAGACAGTAAGTCAGAAATAGAGAAAAGACAGAAAGTCAGAAATAGAGAAAGGGCAGAAAGTCAGAAATAGAGAAAAGACAGAAAGTCAGAAATAGAGAAAAGACAGTAAGTCAGAAATAGAGAAAAGACAGAAAGTCAGAAATAGAGAAAAGACAGTAAGTCAAAAATAGAGAAAAGATCGAAAGTCAGAAATAGAGAAAAGACAGAAAGGCAGAGAAATAGAGAAAAGACAGAAAGTCCGAAATAGAGAAAAGGCAGAAAGTCAGAAATAGAGAAAAGACAGAAAGTCAGAGAAGTCGAGAAAAGACAGAAAGCCAACAAGTCGAGAAAAGACAGAAAGTCAGAAATAGAGAAAAGACAGAAAGTCAGAAATACAGAAATGACAGAAAGTCAGAAATGGAGAGAAGACAGAAAGTCAGAAATATAGAAAAGACAAAGTCAGATAAATAGAGAAAAGACAAAGTCAGAAATAGAGTAGACAGAAAGTTAGAGAAATTGAGGAAAGGCAGAAGGAGACATAGAAAAGAGGAGGGGAAAAAGTGGTGGGAAAGAACTGAGACACAAAGTAATTGCAGACAACAACGAGACAGACAGAAAGCCAGTGAGAAAGGTACACAGAGAATCACAGAGAGATTTAGTGAGAGAAGGACAGAGAAATCCATTGAGACAGAAAGACACACAATCACTCTGAGAGAAACCGAGAGATAAAGAGAAACACAAAGTGAGAGAGAGAGAGAGAGAGAGAGAGAGAGAGAGAGAGATGGAGGAACACAGAGGGAGAGAGAGAACCACAGAGAGAGAAAAAATAACAGAAAGAGAGAGAAAAACACACGGAGACAGAAACACAAAGAGAGAGAGAAACACAGGGAGACAGAGAGAGAGAGAGAGAGAGAGAGAGAGAAAGAAACAGAGAGAGAGAGAGTTTGAGAGAGAGAGATTGAGGAACAGAGAGAGTGAGAGAGAGAGAGAGAGAGAAACAGAGAGAGAGAGAGAGAATAAAACAGAGAGAAATAGACACAGAGAGATTGAGAAAGAGATTGAGAAAGAGATTGAGAAAGAGATTGAAAGAGAGAGATTGAGAGAGAGAGATTGAGTGAGAGAGATTGAGAGAGAGAAATTGAGTCAAAAGGAGAGAGAAAGGCAGAGAGAGACAATAAAGATGTGGTACTCACCATCCCTCACGGTCTGCACTCCATCGTTGGACTCGAACACATTCCTTCCATCAGTTCATCCATAGGGAAAAGATCCTGGAGAGGGAGATAGGGGTGGGAATTGGAGTCAAGGGTCAGGACAGTGAGAGGGGGATTCAGACTGGACTGTCTCTCACACACACACATTGTAATCAGCTTGCAATTCACCAGGGCACAGAGACACAGAGACGGAGACACAGAGACGCATCTTCAAAAACCATCCACATGGAAAGAAAGAATGGAGACTGATGTTGCCCTAATATATCCCAGAACCTGTCACTCAAAACAGACAGTCCACCGAAAATACAGCTCATCCAACCAGCTCTCAGCTTCCTCCATCTGGACACTGCCTCCCAGGTTTGGAACAGTCCAAGGTGAGTCTCTGTGTAATCAGGGAGTGGGGGAGAGAGGGAAATTCCAAACATATCCCAAATGGACCATTCCAGACAAAAACCTGCATGTTTGTCTGTCTCTCTCACTCCCTCCCCCATAAACCTCATTAACAGAGCAGAAAATTTTCTGTAATTTAAAACCTGGAGGAGCCGGTTTGGATAATGGCCATTTAACACGAATTGTATTATATCTCTTTCACTATTCACCTCAAGTTAACAGAAAGTTTTGAAAATGACTGAAAATGTCTCACTGCAGTTACCTTCAAATTCTGAAAAAGTTTTTGTCGGAGAGGCCGGTTTGACTGCAGTATAAACAAGCAGTTTTTATTCGGATTTTCAATTCCACTGTGTGACAAAGACTGAAACTGGAGCCAGGTTAATGATGCAGCCGAGAGAACTTTAGCAACTGGTGACATTTCACACAACAATTCTCACCTATATTTACAGTTATATTTCTCAGTGATTCTTTGTACTTTATTTGCTGCTGCTGCATTTATGCATTAGCCTGTATTCAATCAAAAAAACCTTCTTAACCTTTACCAGTTTAATGTTACAAGGGTTTATAAAGCTGGGAAACCAACATTTAGCACAAATTGTATTAAAGATCTTCCACTTTTCACTTCCAGTTTATATTAAGCTTAGCGATATCGACCTCCACATTCTGACAAAGAGCTTTTGCTGCTGTAATAAAGTGTCTCTTGTTACCATTTGCTTCCTGACTGTTTCTATCCTCTGTTCTCCTTGGGGATTCAGAGATGATTTTTGTCCATCGCTTGTCCACATTCTGGAGGTTCCAGCTCCTCTGCAGCTGCTGTCCTGCAGAAATTAATTGTATTCAAAATCTTTCCCGCAGTTTCGAGACGTGAGGAGAGACTGTTTATGTTAGCAGAAGAGAGATACAAATGGTCAGGGAGTTGTTCTGGTCTGGAATTCACTGTCTGACAGGTTTCTGAAAGCAGATTCAATATTAACTTACAAAAGACAATCGGATCAAAATTTCAATTGCACTGAATTATAGTAGAGAAGATACCAGCATCGAGAAGTGAGAGCGAGAGAGAGATGTCATAACGTTCGCGATGAAGAATTCAACACAACTTATATAGAGAGTTTTTATTTGTAAATGATTCAGTTTAATTTGATGCTGTTGTTTTATTTATGCATTGCCTTTAATCACTGAAAATAATTTTCCAAACACGAATCATTTTAATGTAGAAAATAGGCATTTAACACAAACTGTATTGAAATCATTTTATTCAGCATCTCAAGTTTACAGAAAGTAAATTCCTCAAACTTGTAAAAACTTTAAAACTCCCAGTAACACAGAATCTCCCAGCAGAAATGGCTCACCATCTCCATCTGCTGATGTGCCTCGCTCACTGCAGTTACTGTGCACTCTCACCATCTCGATCTGCTGGTGTCCCTGTCTCACTGCAGGTTCTGTCCCACTCTCACCATCTCTATCTACTGGTGTCCCTGTCTCACTGCAGGTACTGGCCACTTTCACCATCTCCATCTGCTGGTGTCCCTGTCTCACTGCAGTTACTGTCCCCTCTCACCATCTTCATCTGTTGGTGGCCCTGTCTCACTGAAATTACTGTCCCCCTCTCACCATTTCCATCTGCTGGTGTCCCTGTCTCACTGCAGTTACTGTCCCCCCTCACCATCTCCATCTGCTGGTGCATCTGAAACACTGCAGTTACTGTCCCCTTCTCACCATCTCCATCTGCTGGTGCCCCAGTCACACTGCAGTTACTGTCCCCTCTCACCAACTCCATCTGCTGATGTCCCTGTCTCACTGAAGTTAATGCACCATTCTCACCATCTCCATCTGCTGGTGTCCCTGTCTCACAGCAGTTACTGACTTCCTCTCCATCTCCATCAACTGGTGTCCCTGTTTCACTAGAATTTTTACCCCCTCTCACCATCTCCATCTGCTGGTGTCCCTGGCGCACTGCGGTTGCTGTTCCCCTCTCACCATCTCCATCTGCTGGTGCCCCTGTCTCAATGCAGTTACTGTCTCCCTCTCACCAACTCCCTCTGCTGGTGCCCCTGACACACTGCAGTTACTGTCCCTCCCCTCTGCATCTCCATCTGCTGGTGTCCCTGTCTCACTGCAGTTACTGACCCCCTCACCATCTCCATCTGCTGGTGTCCCTGTCGCACTGCAGTTACTGACCCCTTCACCATCTCCATCTGCTGGTGTCCTTGTCTCACTGCAGTTTTTGCCCCCTCCCACCATCTCGATCTGCTGGTGTCCCTGGCACACTGCAGTTACTATCCTCCTCTCACCACCTCAGAATCGCTGCGATTTGCAGATTTGCCCTCTGGCTGCCTTCGTTGACAACTCAACCACTAGGTGGCGCTGTACTGGCACTTGCGCAAATGCAGCCTGTTGCGGCGAAACGTCTTGGACTGCCACGTTCAGGCAGCTGCCAGGACTAAAGATGGCGCCGGTAAAATAATCAAAGGCGGGTGGGGGCGGAGGGGAGGAGGGTGGTAGAGCGGGGCGGGGGTGGGGTGTTGGTAGGGGGGGCGAAATTGGATTTACTTCCAATGTTTGAATCCATTCAGCTCTTTCTGTGATTTCACTAATTTAACAATGAGATTGAAAGGGTATTTCACCGCCTTCTTCAGCTCCAGTCTGAATTTAGTCTGGGTCACAGTGTAAATACATGTGTTGGTGCAGGAACTGAGAATCTGCAGCATCTTTGATGTCTGATCTGTGATAAAGAGAGGGTCAGTGTCAGAGAAATAATACTGAATATCTACAATTCGCCTATAAATGACAAATACAACCCAGGTCACCCATAAAAGTATAAAACTGCCGGATATACTGAACAGTAAAATAATTGATTTCCTGCGATTCTCCATTTCTGGGTCCTTGTGATTCTCTGCATTGCTATGGTGCCGGAATCCCCTGCGGACTTTACTGGAGAATAAAATCCGTCTGGCTGTCAGAACATTGAGCAGCAAAATCAGAAAGACCGGGACACAAGGGGTTAAAATGAGGTCAAACATTTCAAATGCCCCCCATATGGGGGAAGTATAGAAGCTCAGTTTATAATCACAACCCATGGGAACATTATCAATAATGTAATATTGTTCCACTGTGAAGTACCAGGGGAGAGACTCGAAACAGCCCAGCACACTCACTGTTCCTACAACCACAGCCGCCGTTTTCTGGCTGCAATATTTTGTTTTCAGTTTCTCACAACAAATGGTCACAAATCGATCAAAGGTGAAAGTGACTGTGAGCCAAACAGAAACAATTGTGGATGCAGAACGCAGAACGGCATTGAGAGTACACACAGGAGTAAAGTTCAGCAATGAATCTGGCAAATAAATGAAAACAATCCATCTCAATATGGGATCAGTGAAAACGACCAGGAAATCAGACACTGCCATTCCTAACAGGTAGACAGTGATACATTTGGAGAGACCGCACTTTCCTCGGGACAGGATCACAATCGCCACCAAGTTAACTGGAAGAGAGAGAAAAGGAAGCAGAGAATTTACTAATCAGAACTGGAGACAAAGCAGCAGTTTGACTGGATCAGGGCTGAAATTTCCAGCTTTGTTGCTGCATCTTGCAGTGAAAACTGATTCATTGACCTGGGCAGTGCTTTGTCACAGTGAAATGTTTGAAAACACAATTATTAATAATGAACTGGGAAATTGATACAGAAAGTGAATAAAGTCAGCAGCGGATCTACTGGAAGTACTGAGTGAGGATACAGTGCCAGTGGGGAAATGAGAAAGGGGTTTTACAGAGATGGAACCCAATGGGTTAATTGGGAATTTCTCTCCAGACTGTTGGTTGGGAAGGTTTGTAGAGAGTGGGATGTGTAGCCAGTTTGTTGCTCTGGGTTCAGGGAACCGAAGGGAATGTTACCAAATGGGAAGAAACTGAAAGCTGCATCGCTGAGTTGAGCATCAGCCATGATCTAGAATGGCGGAGCAGGCTAGAAGAGCTGAATGGCCTCCTCCTGCTCATTTGCTCCTGTATTCCTATCAGGTTGGACGAGGCAGCTACAGGTGGAGCCAGTGAGTGAGATTCGGAGGGAGAGAAGGTAAAGGACATGTTGGAGCAGGAAGGGAGACTGGAGCAGATAGTTTGGGGAAGTGAACAAACTGAAGCAACGGATGAGGAGACTGAGGATTCAAAACAGTGAGAGGAGAGACTGAGATTCACAAGGAGAGTCTGCAGAAGAGTGTTAGAGGAAATCTAATGTATAGATCCCAGTAATACAACTCAATTCATACAGTTAAACAATAATCCCTGTGGTTATTGGTGTTGGAGAACAATTCATTGTTTACACAATATAGTCAATATATTTAGTTTATACAATCAATTAAATATAAATTTTAATATATTTATGATATCCGCCTCGCTCTTTATTGAATTCAGCAGTCACAGAGATTTTAAGATGCAGTATTTAAATACTGAATTACCATGCATAGAAATGCAGCAAGACCTGTGCAATATCCAGGCTTGGGCTGATAAGTGGCAAGTAACATTTGCGCCACACAAGTGCCAGGCAATGACCACCTCCAACAATAGAGAATCTAACCATCTCCCCTTGACATTCAACGGCATTACCATCGCCGAATCCCCATGAGCAACATCCCAGGAGCTACCATTGATCAGAAACTGCACTGGAGCCATATAAATACTGTGGCTACAAGAGCAGGTCAAAGGCTAGGAAACCTGAGGCGAGTAACACATCTCCTGACTCTCCAAAGCCTGTCCACCATCTACAAGGCACATGTCAGGAGTGTGATGGAGTAGTCTCCACTTGTCTGGATGGGTGCAGCTCCAACAACACTCAAGAAGCTCGACACCATCCCGGACAAAGCAGCCCGCTTAATTGGCACCCCATCTACAAACATTCACTCCATCCACCACCGACGCACAGTGACAGCAGTGTGTACCATCTACAAGATGCACTGCAGAAACGCTCCAAGACTCATTCAACAGCACCTTCCAAACCCGCGACCTCTACCACCTCGAAGGACAAGAGCAGCAGATGCATGGGAACATCACCACCTGCAAGTTCCCCTCCAAGTCACACACCATTCTGACTTGGAACCATATCGCCGTTCCTTCACTGTCGCATTGTCAAAATCCTGGAACTCCCTTTCTAACAGCACTGTGGGTGTAACTACCCCTCGTGGACGGCAGCGGTTCAAGAAGGCAGCTCACCACCATCTTCTCAAGAACAATTAAGGATGGGCAATAAATGCTGGCATAGCCAGTGACGCCCACATCCCATGAATGAATTTAAAAAACAGTGAAGAGCGGATTCTATTCTGTTTCTCCAGTCACTTAGCAAGGAATAGGAAATTTCCCCAAAATAAAATTCGGAGCTGACAGAAATCAACACAGAAGATCAGGTCCAACAGGAAAATGAACACAATCTGACAACTTCAACTCCCAGTTTCTCTCACTAATTGTTTTGGACATTCAAGCACTTGATGACGGTGAATTATTCACACTGCTGCTTCTTTCTCTTTCTCTTTACTTCGTCTTATCTCTTTCCCTTGGTTTCATTCTTCCTGCTCATTTTCTCCTTCCCTATCTCTCTGGAGTACTTACAACCTGCAAACTGTTACTTCATGCTACTTTTCACAGACAGTTCATTCCTAACATTCTGCGCCTCTGTTCTTATCACCAGCCCCAGGTTCAATGGTTCTATCCTCAGGGCCAGTTTGTTCAATGGTGAAACCTCTGTGAATAAGTTAATAGATCTACGGAATACGCAAGGCTCCACCTGTTCACCTGCACTCTTCACTTCATCTACAATGCATGGAATAAACAAGATCGAAAGCTTCTTCCAGACAAACCTCACAAACATTGAAATTCCTTCTCCTGGAATTATAAAGTAATCCGCTAGAATGTGGGATTGTTCAATTAATAAAACACCAACATCAGCGCTGCAGCTGATAATCTACAGATAAATGGAAAGACTCTTGATTCCAACTGATAGAGTGTAAACCAATAAAACATCACATTAGTACTTTCTATTTTACAATGTAGTCCAGTGACAGCGAAGGTCCACGGTGAAGCAGAGAAGGAGATTTGTGAAAGTGTCAGCACCAAACTCAGTTCAATAGCCGGACCTCCGATGCAGTGTCAGACACACACAGAATGAAACAACATTTGATAACATGATAACCAATATACAAATTGAAATCCCAGTTAAACTGAGCCATGTTATTGGGGAGGGATGACATTGTGCTGTCTCCTTGTAACACTGAGACTGTGAGATGTCTCATTATCAATCACTCAAAAAAAATCATAAAAATGTTCAAGGACCGGTTAGATCCACATCATGAAACTGTTAAAAGCTCTTGATGGTCTGATCTGGATCCTAGCCGAGATGCTTGATTTGAATACATTCAATATACACAGAATAATACCGAGTACAGGAGCACAGTTAATATCGATTGACACCATGAAAAGCTGAGATACAGGCTTACCAGGAATTCCAATTGCTGCAAGTACAGGATAGTAAATGAAGATGAACTGAATGATTACTGGATATCCCATTTCTGTTAGAAGCAGAGACTTCTGTTAGCCTGGAACCCACAGCTCCACCAGGCACTGTGAGCTGATCCATTCCAATGGGTCCTGATTTATACAGGGGATAAGTCTCCACTGACACTGTTATAGCCCTGATCATTGTTATTAGTTACACTCTCCTGAACAAACACATTACATCAGCAGCTTTGACTCTGATGTAAATAATGTCAATGACATTTTCGAAGTAAGACCTGTCTCTGGAATAAAGCTGAAATCGGTACTCATTCGGGATAGATGCTACAATTATGAGTGGCAACATATATATTTTCCATATTATTGTATTGACCTTGTTCACTCTCAGGTTTCTATTGTAAATGTAACTGATCTGTCTACAGTTTGCACTGAATCCAGGGACAAAAGCTAACCCGTTTCACTCTGTTCCTGACTTTTCCCAGTTAAATGTGAATTTTGAGGAACCGATTCGAGACCATGTTCAGGCTTACAGACTAGAAACTACTGTGGGTGACATTGGGAGACAGACACTGTTCAAGTCCATTGGGGAGGCTGTCGCACGGTGATAATATCACTCGTCAAGTAATACAGAGGCCCAAATTGATGGTCTGGGTAGAGGGGTTCAAATCTCACCATGACAGCTGCATAAAATAGAGAGAGCTTCCTCTGTACGTATAATGTGGAGAGAGCACTGTCTCTATGTATAAAGTGGAGGGAGCTCCCTCTCTATGTATTAAGTGGAGGGAGCTCCATCACGACGAATACTGTGGAGTGACTTCCCTCTCAATGTATAATGTGGAGCTCCCTCTCTGCGCAAAAAGTGGAGGGATCTCTCTCTATATATGTAAATTGGAGGGAGCTCCCGTTCTGTATATAAAGTGGAGGGAGCTGCCTCGCTGTGTGTAAAATGGAGCGAGCACCCTCTCTATGTATAAATTGGAGGGAGCTCCCTCCATGTATATAAAGTGGAGGGAGCTCCAGTTCTGTTTATAAAGTGGAGTGAGCTTCCTCGAAGTATAACTTGCAGGATGCTCCCTCTCTATGTGTAAAGTGGAGGGAGGGAACTCGATGTACATAGTGGAGGGAGCTCCCTCTCTATGTATAAAGTGGAGGGAGCTCGCTCGATGTATAACGTGGATGGAGCTCCCTCTCGATATATAAAGTGGAGTGAGCTGCCTCTCTATTTATAAAATTGACTGGGTTCCCTCTCTATGTATATAAAGTTGAGGGAGCTCCCTCTCTGTGTAAAAAGTGGAATGAGCTCCCTCTCTATGTATAAAATGGAGGGTTCTCCCTCTCTTTGTATGAAGTGGACGGAGCTCCCTCTCTATGTATAAAGTGGAGGGAGCACCCTCTCTATGTGTGAAATGGTGGGAGCCCCCTCTCTGTGTTTTAAGTGGAGCGAGCCCCCTCTCTGTGCATAAAGTGGAGGGAGCTCGCTCTCCATATATAGAGTGGTGGGAGCCCCCTCTCTATATATAAGGTGGAGCGAGCTCCCTCTCTATATCTAAAGTGGAGCGAGCTCCCTCACTCTATATAAAGTGGAGCAATCATTTCTGTGTCAATGACATTTTCTGAGTCAGAACTCTCAGGGTAATTCACCTGAAATCTGTACTCATACGGGGATGGATGCTACAATTATGAGTAGGGTCATTTGCATTTTTCATATTATTTTATTGGCCTTGCTCATTCTTGGCGTTTCTGTTGTAAATGTACCTGACCTGTCTGCAGTGGACACTGAATCCAGGGACAAAAGCAATCCCATCTCATTCTGTTCCTGCATTTTCCCAGTTAAAATGTGAACTTTGAGGAACCGATTCGAGACCATGTTTTGGTTGGAGCCTGGAACGTTTTGGTTACAGCCCAGAAACTACTGTGGGTAATATTATGTGCACATACTGTCCACGCCTATTGGGGAGGCTGTCACGTAGTGATAATATCATGGTGCTTGTCATCTAATGGCCCAACCTAAAGGCCTCGGGACAGGGAGACATCGAGTGACAGGGTGACTGACAGAGAAAGAAGGCCAAACCAGTGTTTTACACAGGTCTGGCATAGCCCCCTTGCTTTTGTACTCTCTGTCTCTATTTATAAACCCCAGGACACTTTATACCTTTTAACCACTTTCTCAAGCTGCCCTGCCACCTTCAGTGATGTGTGTATAAATGTCCTTGGGTATGTGGCACTCTACCACATCATCTTAAATCGTTAATAAATACACCATAACTGAGACACACACGGACTTTGCACTGGTAGACAGGTTTTTAAATTCCAGATTTATGTTTTTTTTTTAGAAGAAACAGAATTCAAATTCACAACAGCCCAGTGTGGGATTTGCACTCCTGCTTTTTCAATCATCAGTTCAGGCCTTCAAATTAAAATCCATAAAAAGAGATTTATTTTCCTCCTGCTGTTGTGTGACTGTCTCAGGTTTTGTATATTGTTCCCTTCTCCTCTTCTCCCATGTGACTGAAGTCTTTGACGTTTATCAGACATTGGTAAACTACTTTATGTGGTGTCCTGCAAATACCTTCAATTCTGTGTATCTGCAAGGTCCATTCAAACACCCCTATTTCCTGTCTCTGCAAAGATAGTTCACACTTCCACAATGCAGGAATGTCTGAATGGAAACAGCTTTTGACACATTTCCCAACACGTTTGCTAACACTTTTCAGGATGAAGCTAAATTCATCTGACAAGATTGCAAAACCCAAATTTAATCTTTAAGATATAAAAAGTGTCGCAAATGAAATCCCAGATCTCTCTGTCCCTGCACCCATTTTAACATTGTAACATTTAGTTTATATCGCTTCTCCTCAGCCCTCCTTCCAAAATGCATAATTTTCCATTCCTCAGCATTGAAGTTAACCTGCCATGTGTCTGACCATTTCACCAGACTGCCTCTATCCTCCTGAAGTCTACTACTATTCAATTCCCTGTGTATTGCACTGCAGATGGCACAATGTTGAAGTTATGCCTTGTAAACCCAAGTCCAAGACATTAATATATATCAAAAAGATCAGTGGTCCTAATCCAAAGCCCTGGGGAGTACACCTGTACCACAATGTACGCTGTATACAGTGAGTACAAAAGCAGGGAGGTTATGCTGAACATTTATAAAGCACTGGTTGGCTGACAGAGACGGAGAGACTGCGATTCAGAGGGTAACAGAGAGGGAGAGACTGGGATTCAGAGAGTTACAGAGAGGGAGAGACTGGGATTCAGAGGGCAACGGAGAGGGAGAGACAGGGATTCAGAGGGTAACACAGAGTGAGAGACTGGGATTCGGATGTTAAACGAGAGGGAGAGAGTACCAGTGAGAAAGAGGGAGAGATTGGGATGGAGAGTGTTGGTCAGTGTTCCTGCAAAGCTCTGTGCAGCAGCCTGGAAGGTATGACACAGTGAGAGGTTGGGATTGAGAGGGTACATAGGGAGATAGAGATCCAGAGAAAAGAGGAGAGAGATAAACATGGAGGGAGTAGCAAAGAGAGAGTAAGAGAGAGGGGAAGACAGAGATGGAGAGAGATCACCAATAAGAGTAGTCTTTGATGGTTTGGTGCTCAACGCAATTCGATTACAGAAGGCATCACACAGGTCTTTCAGCAGTGGAGCAGCAACCGGTCTGCTCAGGACTCATATCAGCAACTACAGAAGGCAACAGGAACCACACACTGGTTGCCGGAATTCTTCAGTGACAGGAAGCAAGAGGAATCTGCCACCTTTCAAATTCAGGATTTATTTTCATGAGATGCAGCTTTCCTTTCCAGAGAGAGGTCATTTTCTCCAGCCTTCCTGGCAGGTCAGTTTTAAATGCCTGCTCTCTGTCCAATTCACTGATTTTTATAAGTTCAAAGAGAAATTAAAAAGCCTTTGTGAGCTTATCACGTGACCAGACCGTCTTTCCTGTCATTCAAAGTGTTGCTCTTAGAGGTCAGAACCCCTTGCTGTTTCCTTGAAACTGCTTGCTTTTCCTATTTTTGTGTGCAAATTCATCATCTAAAATTCCAGCTATTTGCAGGTGTCCAAGTCCACTGAAAATTCTTTTTTCAGTTTTTAAAACACACAGAATTTGAAGATTTTATTGCAAAAATAAAACCTATCTTCACACCTCTGGCCTTGGTGAAATGAAACGTCATTCTTGAATGCATTTTATTACAATGTAAAAACAGAAGATGAAAACTTTATAAACATTTGTTTGCACTCATGCCCCTCATTCACTCTACTGGTAGTTAATACAATTTTGCTTTGCACCGTTGAATCATAGAACAATTATGGCAAGAAGGAGGCCATTCAGCCTTTGCTGTCTCTGCTGGCCGAAGAAACTAGCCGCCCAATTTAATACCACCGTCCGACACCTGGTCCATAGCTTGGCAGGTTACAGCACTTCAGGTGCATTACCAGGTTACCTTATTAAAATAATTGAGGGCTTCTGCCTCTGCCACCATTCCTGCTAGCGAATTCCAGACACCCACTACCCTCTGGGTGTAATTTCTCTTCTAATTTCCCTTCTAATTCTTCTACCAATCACCTTAAACCTGTGTCCACTGGTAATTGAACTCTCCACTAGGGGAGCCAGGTTCTTCCTGTCTAATCTATCTAGGCGCCTCATAATTTTGTACACCTCAATTAAGTCACCTCTCAGCCTCCTCTGTTTTAAGGGAAACAACCTTAGCCTATCCAATCTTTCTTCATAACTGCAACTTTCAAGCCCTGGCAACAGTCTTGTTAATCTCCTCCATACTCTCTCCAGAGCAATTATGTCCTTTTCGCAATGCGGTGACCACAACTGTACACAATACTCCAGCTGTGCCCTAACTTGCATTTTATACGGTTCCAGCATTACATCCCAGCTTTTGTATTCTATACCACGGCAAATGAAGGAAAGAATTCCATATGTCTTCTTCACCACTCTATCTACCTGTCCTGCCAGCTTCAGGGATCTGTGAACATGTACTCTAAAGTGTCTCACTTCTTCTACCCTTCTCAATATTCTCCCTTTTATTGTGTATACCCTCACTTTATTTGCCCTCCCCAAAAGCATTACCTCACACTTCTCTGGACTGAATTCCATTTGCCACTTTTCTGCCCACTCAACCAAACCATGGATATCTTTCTGGAGTCCACTGCTATCCTTTTCACTATGAAGTACACAGCCAATTTTTATGTCATTGACAAATTTCTCAATCATGCCTCCTACATTTATGTCCAAACCATTAATATATGCCACAGAAAGCAAGTGACCCATCAGTGCACCCAATCGAACAGCACTGGAAACAACAATCCTTTCGCAAAAAACATTCGTCGATAGAGAGATGCGGGAGGGAGAGAGAAAGAGATTAGGGGAGGGAGAGAGAGATATATGGGGGAGGGAGAGAGATAAATGGGTGGGAGGGAGAGAGAGAGAGATGGGGGAAGGAGAGAGAGAGAGATGGGGGGAAGGAGAGAGAGAGAAATGCCACGAGAGATTCACCAAATGATTCTACAGGTTTTATTCCTTTCAAATTGGTTTACGGACATGTGATGAGGGGTCCTCTAAAACTAATCAAAGACAGGTTCTTAGAACAAAGGAAATAGTCTTAGATACTAGACTATGTATCTGTGTTCCGGGAAGGGCTCACTAAAGCTTAAAATATGGCTCAGGAACACCTCAAAGCATCCCAAACCACTATGAAACATGGTCAGACAAGAATACAAAGACCCAAACATTTCAACCAGAGGATGAGGTATTAGCATTATTAACTTCACAGGGTGAACTATTAAAAGTATGGTCCATATAAAGTGGTCAAAAGAGTGGGTAAAGTAAATTATTTGATTGGCACCACAGATCGGTGGAAAAGAAATCAGCTGTGTCAGATCAAAATGCGAAAGCAATATTATCGCAGTCTCCCCTGTCATTCAAATTGTTGCTCTTAGGAAGTCAAAATCGCTTGCTGTTTCTTTGAAATTGCTTGTTTCTCCTATCCTTGTATGCAAAGTCAACATCCAAAAATTCCAGCTCCTTACAGTTGTCCAAGTCCACTGAAAATCCTTTTTTCTGTTTTTAAAACACATAGAATACGAAGATTTTAGTACAAAAATAAAGCCTCTTGTAATACTACTCTCTGTTTCATGTCAGCTAGTCAATCTTCTATCCATGCCAAAACGTTACCCCCTACGCATGAAGTTGTTATTTTCCACAATAAACTTTGATGTGGCACCTCATGAAATGCCTTCTGGAAGTCTAAGTACAGTACATCCACCAGTTTCCCTTTATCCACAGTACGTTACTTCTTCAAAGTACTCCAATAAATTGGTTAAGCATGATTTCCCTTTCACAAAACCAAACTGACTCTGTCTGACGACCTTGATTTTTTCTAAGTGCCCTGCTATAACGTCTTACAAAATTGCTTCTAACATTTTCCCTATGACAGATGTTAAGCTAACTCGCCTGTAGTTTCCTGCTTTCTGTCTCCCTCACTTTTTGAGTAAATGAGTTACATTGGCTATTTTCCAGTCTCATGGAATCTTCCCCAATTCGAGGGAATTTTGGAAAATTAAAACTAACGCATCAACTATCTCGCTAGCCACTTCTTTTAAGACCAATGGATGAAGTCCATTAGAACCCGAGGACTTGGCATCCAGCAGCTCCAACAATTGGCTCAGTACTACATTCCTGGTTATTGCAATTTTCTTGAGCTCCCCCCTCCCTTCCATTTCCTGATTTAGAGCTATTTCTGGGATGTTACTTGTATCCATTAATGTGCAGACCGATGCAAAATACCTGTTCAATTCATCTGCCATCTCCTGACATTCCCTTATTAAATCCCCACACTCACTTACTATTGGACCAATACTCACTTTATTAAATGCGTTTTTTTAAAATATCTATAGAAATTCTTTCTATCTGTTTTTATATTGCTAGCCATTATTCTCTTGTGCTCCAACTTTTCCCTCCTCATTACCCTTTTAATCGTTCTTTGCTTCTTTTTATATTCTGCCCAATCTTCAGGCCTGCCATCCATCTTTGTGCAACTATATGCTTTCTCATTAAGTGTGATACCATCTTTAACCTTTTTATTTAACCACAGATAGTGGGTCCTCCCACTAAGGAATTTTTCTTCCTTATTGGAATGTATCTATTCTGTGTATTCTGGAATATTCCCTTAAATGTCTGCCACTGCATCTCTATTGATCGATCCGTTAAATTACTTTGCTAGTTGACTTTTACTAGCTCTGCTTTCATGTCTTTATAATTGCCCTTATTTAAGTTTCAGACCCACTCTTTCATCCCTCAAACTGAATGTAAAATTCAATCATATTATGATTGTTGCTGCCTAGGGGCGCCTTCACTATTCCGACATTAATTAATCCTATCTCGTTGCACAGCACCAGGTCGAGTATAGCCTGCTCTCTGGTTGGGTCCAGAACATGCTGTTCTCAGAAACTATCCTGAAAACATTTTATGAACTGTTTATCTTGGCTACATTTGCCCATCTAATTTTTCACGTCTATATAGAACATAGAACATAGAACATTACAGCGCAGTACAGGCCCTTCAGCCCTCGATGTTGCGCCGACCTGTGAAACCATCTGACCTACACTATTCCATTTTCATCCATATGTCTATCCAATGACCACTTAAATGCCCTTAAAGTTGGCGAGTCTACTACTGTTGCAGGCATGGCGTTCCACGCCCCTACTACTCTCTGTGTAAAGAAACTACCTCTGACATCTGTCCTATATCTATCACCCCTCAACTTAAAGCTATGTCCCCTCGTGTTTGCCATCACCATCCGAGGATAAAGGCTCTCACTATCCACCCTGTGCAACCCTCTGATTATCTTATATGTCTCTGTTAAGTCACCTCTTCTCCTCCTTCTGTCTAACGAAAACAACCTCAAGTCCCTCAGCCTTTCCTCGTAAGACCTTCCCTCCATACCAGGCAAAATCCTAGTAAATCTCCTCTGCACCTTTTCCCAAGCTTCCACATCCTTCCTATAATGCGGTGACCAGAACTGCACGCAATACTCCAGGTGCGGCCGCACCAGAGTTCTGTACAGCTGCAGCATGACCTCGTGGCTCCTAAACGCGATCCCCCTACTAATAAAAGCTAACACACCATATGCCTTCTTAACAGCTCTATTAACCTGGGTAGCAACTTTCAGGGATTTATGTACCTGGACACCAAGATCTCTCTGCTCATCTACACTACCAAGAATCTTCCCATTAGCCCAGTATTCTGCAATCCTGTTACTCCTTCCGAAGTGAATCACCTCACACTTTTCCGCATTAAACTCCATTTGCCATCTCTCAGCCCAGCTCTGCAGCCTATCTATGTCCCTCTGTAACCTACAACATCCTTCGGCACTATCCACAACTCCACCGACCTTCGTGTCATCCGCAAATTTACTAACCCACCCATCTACACCCTCATCCAGGTCATTTATAAAAATGACAAACAGCAGTGGCCCCAAAACAGATCCTTGCGGTACACCACTGGAAACTAAACTTCAGGATGAACATTTGCCATCAGCCACCACCCTCTGTCTTCCTTCAGCTAGCCAATTTCTGATCCAAAGCACTAATTCACCTTCAATCCCATACTTCTGTATTTTCTGCAATAGCTACCGTGTGGAACTTTATCAAACGCCTTACTGAAATCCATATAGACCACATCCACGGCTTTACCCTCATCCACCTGTTTGGTCACCTTCTCGAAAAACTCAATAAGGTTTGTGAGGCACGACCTACCCGTCACAAAACCGTGCTGACTATCTCTAATGAACTTATTCTTTTCAAGATGATTATAAATCCTATCTCTTATAACCTTTTCCAACATTTTACCCACAACCGAAGGAAGGCTCACCGGTCTATAATTACCAGGGCTGTCTATACTCCCCTTCTTGAACAAGGGGACAACATTTGCTATCCTCCAGTCTTCCGGCACTATTCCTGTCTACAATGACGACATAAAAATCAAGGACAAAGGCTCTGCAATCTCCTCCCTGGCTTCCCAGAGAATCCTAGGATAAATCCCATCTGGCCCAGGGGACTTATCTATTTTCACACTTTATGTAGATTAAAATCTCCAATGATTATCGCTGCACCTTTCTGACAAAAGCACCCATTATTTCTTCCTTAATATCTATCATGTGCTTACGATTAGGGGGCCTGTAAAGCACTGCCACATGTGACTTCTTGCCTTTATCATTTCTCATTTCAATCCAAATCACTTCTCCATCCTGGTTTCCTGAATTAAGTCATCCCTTTCTATTGTGTTAATACCATCATTAATTGACAGAGCCACCCCTCCACCTTTTCCCACCTTCCTTTCCCTTCCTAAATGTCATATACCTTTCAATATTCAGGTCCCAATCAATGGCATCCTGCAGCCTTGCTTCTATCAGATGGTACTTATTTATTTCTATTTACACCATCTGTTTATCTGTTTTGTTTTGAATGCTACATGCATTCAGATACAGGGCCTTTAGTTTTGTCCTTTTATTATTTTTGTAACCTCTTGTCTGTCTGCTGATTTGCTCTTCGATTTGTACTCACTCTCCCTTCCTGTCTTGGTGTGTATTTATCTTTTCCCATTTTCATACCTTTATCTCTGGCCTTATCTCAACTGTTTGATTAACTGCATCTACCTAAATTTGAACCCTTGCTTCAAACCCTCTCTAATTCTCCAGATCCGTGGCTAGCTAGAACACTGGTCCAAGCACAGTTTAGATGTTGACCGTCCCAACGGTATAGCCCCCACTTTCACTAGTACTGGTGCCACTGCCTCACAAACCGAAACCCACTTGTACCAAGCGAGTTTTTGAGCCACACATTCATTTCTCTAATCTGATTTGCCCTACTTCAATTTCCACGTGGCTCCGGTAATAATCCAGAGATTATTACCTTTGCGGTTCTGCTTCTTAATTTGGTGCCTAGCTCCACATACTGACTATGCAGAACCTCTTTCCTTGTCCTCCCTATGTCATTGGTACCTACATGGACCATGAAGGCTGGATCATCCCCATCCCATTGCAAGTTCCTCTCTAGCCCTAAGCAGATGTCCTGAACCCTGGCACGAGGCAGGCAACACAGCCTTCTGGACTCTTGCAGTTTGCTGCAGAGAACAGTGTCATTCCCCCTCACTATACTGTCTCCTACTACCACTACATGCTTTTTTTCTCCCCCCACTTGAACTGTTTCCTGTGCCATGGTACCACAGTCAGTCCGTTCATCCACACTATCGCCCTCGCTCTTGTCCATGCAAGCCACAAGAACCTCAAACTTGCTGCTCAATTGCAAGGGCTGAAGCTCTTCCACTCCCACCTTCTCGATCCGCTTACCTGCTTCATTTGCAGTCACACCCTCCTGACCCTGACCAGTGATCAAAACAAAAGAACCTATCCTAAGGAGTGTGACTACCTTCTGGAACAAAGTGTTCAGGTAACTTACCCCGTCCCTGATGCATCATAGTATCTACAGCTCCGGCTCAAACTCAACTACACTGAGCTGAGGCTCCTCAAGCCAAAGACACTTACCCCAGACATGGTTGCCATGGATTGCCGTGGCATCCCGGAGCTTCCACATACTATATCCGTGGCTCATAACCTTTCCTGCCATCGTTATTGTGTTACTTTAATTTTTTTTCTTAATTAATTTATAGTTCCCCTCCTTACTGAACACCCTTCTTCACACTCTGTGCCCTCCAGCAGTACTTAGTGCAGACCAGGAAGATTCCAGATTCAATTTGCATTCTGTGCTATGTTAGTTAATCTCAGTTGGCATGGTGGTGGGATCACCACAATTGGCCTCACCTACTCTTTAATTAGGGAGAGGTAAATGATCATGGCCCTTGCTCCTGATTGCTCTCTGATGTTTGTATGACACGAGTTTGGGTTCGGTTGGGTTGCTGATCTCTCTCTTGCTTCCCCCCTCTGCTCTCGGTGCGGTCAGTTAGGCTGCGAGCACTCACTGTCCTGGCTCAAACACAAATGGCTGCTTTGGAGAAGTGCCTCAAAGCTACAGGTACATGGAACCGTGCCACAGAAGGGGTTAACTTTTTCTGAGAGTGGAGGGAGGAAAATGGGCAGGAACGGATGAAAAAATAATCTATTATCAAAGTGTTGCACCGGATATCTTCTGCTTTTGAAAATGACTTCCCTACAGCAGAAGTTTGTATGACAACGAAAAGTCACCTTCATGTTACTGGTACAGGTAGAATAATCGTGATAAACAGCTGGAATCATGTTGGGATTGTCCGCCTCCTCGTTAGCCCCCCCCCCCCCCCCCCACCCCAACCCACACTTACCCCTCCACCAAATGCTTGCTGCTCTCCATCCCCACCTGATTCTGCTAACGGTAATGCACCTCCAGTTTTCTTAGAATCATACAGCGCAGGAAGAGGGGAATAGGCTGTGCAATTGAAAAGGAAAAATCTGCAGGGCTACGGGGAAAGAATAGGGAATTAGACCAATTGGTTATTTATCTCAAAATGCTGGCACTGCTCCGATGGGCCGAATGGCCTCTTCTTGCGCTGTTTGATTCAAAGAAAACTGGAGGTGCATTACCTTCAGCGGAGTCATGTGGGGATGGAGAGCAGCAAGGGCTTGGTGGTGGGGTAAGGATGGTTTGGGGGTGGGGGTAGGGCGGGAGCCAGGAGGTGGACAACAGCATCAAATAAATCTCAACAATCATTTACAAATAAAAACTCTCTAAATAAGTTGTGTTGAGTTCTTCATCACTAACGTTATGACATCTCTCTCGCTCTCACATCTCTCTCTATGCTGGTATCTTCTCGACTATAACTCAGAGTAATTGAAGTTTTGATCCGATTGTCTTTTGAAAATTAATATTGAATCTGCTTTCAGAAACCTTTCAGACCAGAACAACTCCCTGCCTATTTGTTTCTCCCCTCTGCTGGTGTAAACAGTCTCTCCTCACGTCTCCAAACTGCGGGAACGATTTTGAATACAATGAATTTCTGCAGGACAGCAGCTGCAGAGGAGCTGGAACCTGCTGAATGTGGACAAGCGATGAACAAAAATATTCTCTGATTCCCCCAGGAGAGCAGAGGAAAAAAACATTCAGGAAGCAAATGGAAACACGTGACTCTTTATTACAGCAGCAAAAAACACTTTGTCAGAATGTTCGAGGTCGTTATCGCTGAGCTTTACATAAGCTGATGGTGAAAAGTGGAAAATCTTTAATACAATTTGTATTAAATGTCCGTTTCACAGATATATACACTGGTGAATGTTAAGATGTTTTTTTTGGATTGAATACAGGATAATGCATAAATACAGCAGCAGCAAATAAAGTACAAAGGATCACTGAGAAATATAACTGTAAATATAGGTGAGAATTGTTGTGTGAAATGTCACCAGTTGTTAAAATTTTCTTGGCTGCATCATTAACCTGGATCTAATTTCAGTCTTTGTCACACAGTGGAATTGAAAATCTGAATAAAAACCACCTGTTTCTACTGCAGTCAAACCGGCCTCTCCAGCAAAAACTCAAGAATTTCAAGATAACTATAGTGAGTCATTTTCTGAACTTTCTGTTAACTGATAAAAAATGATTAAAACTCTAATTAACTAATTAGTAAGTAGAGCAACTAAACCAGAGGGAGGAGATTACTGTATTTAGTTCGCATTCAGTATTTATTGTAGAAATCTAGCACGAGGGACCATATAGTTAAGTGTATCATAATTTAGTAAGGATTTAATAAGTATTCATTTATTTTATATTAATTAATTAGCGCTAGAAATGACTGTTAGAGGGGTGAAGTGCTTCACCTGTGAGATGTGGGAGGTCCGTCACGCTTCCAGTGTTCCGGCCGACCACATCTGCAGGAAGTGCACCCAGTTGCAGCTCCTCACAGACCGCATGGATCGGTTGGAGCGGCAACTGGATGCACTTCGGAGCATGCATGTGGCGGAAAGTGTCATAGACACGAGTTTTAGAGAAATGGTATCACCCAAGGTGCAGGCAGAGAGATGGGTGACCGCAAGAAGGGGCAGGCAGTCAGTGCAGGAATCCCCTGTGGCTATACCCCTCTCTAACAAGTATACAGTTTTGGATACTGTTGGGGGGGATGGCCTATCAGGGGAAAACAACAGCAGCAGCCAGAGCAGTGGCACCACGGCTGGCACTGTTGTTCAGCAGGGAGGGACAAAGCGCAGAAGAGCAATAATTATAGGGGACTCTATAGTCAGGGGCACAGATAGGCGCTTCTGTGGGCGTGAAAGAGACTCCAGGATGGTATGTTGCCTCTCTGGTGCCAGGGTCAAGGATGTTTATGAACGGACAGGGGGCATTCTGAAGGGGGAGGGTGAACAGCGAGAGGTTGTGGTACACATCGGTACCAATGACATAGGCAAGAAGAGTGATGAGGTCCTGCAGGGGGAATTCAGGGACTTAGGAGTAAGTTAAAAAAATCAGGACCTCTAGGCATGTAATCTCTGTATTACTGCCTGTGCCACGTGCCAGTGAGGCTAGAAATAGGAAGATACTGCAGCTAAAAACGTGGCTGAGCAGCTGGTGTAAAATGGAGGGTTTCAGATATCTGGACCATTGGGCTCTCTTCAGGGACAGATGGGACCTGTACAAGAAGGACGGGTTGCATCTAAACTGGAAGGGCACTAATATCCTGGCTGCAAGGTTTGCTGGCGTCACTCGGAAGGGTTTAAACTAGTGTGGCAGGTTGGTGGGAACCAGAGCGGTAGGACAGCTAGTGAAATAAATGAGGAGGACATAGTAAATAAGGCCAGTAGGACTAAGAGAAAGAGCAGGCAGGGAGATGCTGCTCAGCACAGCGCGAATGTTGGTCTGAAGTGCATTTGTTTCAATGCGAGATGTATAACAGGGAAGGCAGATGAACTTAGAGCTTGGATTAGTACTTGGAAATATGATGTTGTTGCCAGTACAGAGACTTGGTTGAGGGAAGGGCAGGATTGGCAGCGAAATGTTCCAGGTTTTACAAGCTTCAGACGGTATAGAGGGGGATGTAAAAGGGGTGGGGGAGGTGCATTGCTGGTTAAGGAGTGTATCACAGCTGTACTGCGGGAGGACACCTCAGAGGGGTGATGCAACGAGGCAATATGGGTGGAGCTCAGGAATAGGAAGGGTGCAGTCACGATGTTAGGTGTTTACTGCAGGCCTCCCAACAGCCAGCGGGAGGTAGAAGAGCAAACATGCAGACAGATTTTGGAAAGATGTAAAGGTAACAGGGTTGTGGTGGTGGGTGATTTTAACTTCCCCAATATTGACTGGGACTCACTTAGTGCTAGGGGCTTGGATGGGGCAGTATTTGTGAGGAGCATCTAGCAGGGCTTCTTGAAACAGTTCGTAGATAGTCCAACTAGGGATGGGGCCCTTCTGGACCTGGTATTGGGGAATGAGCCCGGCCAGGTATTCGAGGTTTCAGTGGGGGAGCATTTCGCGACCAGTGACCATAATTCCATAAGTTTTAAGGTACTTGTGGATAAGGATAAGAGTAGTCCTTGGGTGAAGGTGGTAAATTGGGGGAAGGCTAATTATAACAATATTCGGCAGGAACTGAAGCGTTTAGATTGGGGGCGGCTATTTGAGGGTAAATCAACATCAGACATGTGGGATTCTTTAAAGCGTCAGCTGATTAGAATCCAGGACCAGCATCTTCCTGTGAGGAAGAAAGACAAGTTTGGCAAGTTTCGGGATTCTTGGATAACACGAGATATTGTGAGCCTAGTCAAAAAGCAAAAGGAAGCATTTGGAAGGGCTGGAAGGCTAGGATCAGATGAATCCCTGCAGGAATATAAAGACAGTTGGAAGGAAATTAAGCAAGGAATTAGGAGGGCTAAAAGGTGTCATGAAAAGTCATTGGCAAACAGGATTATGGAAAATCCCAAGGCTTTTAATACGCATATAAAGAGCAAGAGGGTAACCAGGGAAAGGGTTGACGCCTTAAGGACCGAGATGGGAATCTATGCGTGGAGCCAGAGGAAATGGACGAGGTGCTAAATGAGTACTTTGCATCAGTATTCACCAAAGAGAAGAACTTGGTGGATGATGAGCCTAGGGAAGGGTGTGCAGATAGTCTCAGTCATCTCATTACCAAAACGGCGGAGGTGTCGGGTGTCTTGCAAAGCATTAAGGTAGATACGTCCCCAGGACCTGATAGGATCTACCCTAGAATACTGAGGGAGGCAAGGGAAGAAATTGCTGGGGCTTTGACAGAAATCTGCATCCTCATTTGCTATCGGTGAGGTCCCAGAGGACTGGAGAATAGCCAATGTTGTGCCTTTGTTTAAGAAGGGTGGCAAGGATAATCCAGGAAATTATAGGCCGGTGAGCCTTTCGTCAGTGGTAGGGAAACTGTTGGAGAGGATTATTCGGGACGGGATTTACTCTCATTTGGAAACAAACGAACGTTTTGACGAGAGACAGCATGGTTTTGTGAAGGGAAGGTCATGTCCTACTAATTTGATTGAGCTTTTTGAGGATGTGACGAAGACGATTGATGAAGGAAGGACAGTGGATGTTACCTATATGGACTTTAGTAACGCCTTTGACAAGTTCCCGCATGGCAGATTGGTACAAAATGTGAAGTCACACGGGATCGGAGGTGAGCTGGCATGATGGATACAGAACTGCCTCGGTCATAGAAGACAGAGTGTATCAGTGGATGGGTGCTTTTCTGAATGGAGGGATGTGACTAGTGGTGTTCTGCAGGGATCAGTGCTGGGACCTTTGCTGTTTGTAGTAGATATAAATGATTTGGAGGAAAATGTAGCTGGTCTGATGAGTAAGTTTGCAGATGACACAATGGTTGGTGGATTTGCGGATAATGATGAGGATCATCAGAGGATACAGCAGGATATTGATCGGTTGGAGACTTGGGCAGAGAAATGGCAGATGGAGATTAATCTGGACAAATGTGAGGTAATTCATTTCTGAAGGTCTAATGCAGGAGGGATGTATACAGTAAATGGCAGAACCCGTAGGGGTATTGACAGGCAGAGAGATCTGGGCGTACAGGTCCACAGGTCACTGAAAGTGGCAACGCATTTGGATAAGGTAGTCAAGAAGGCATACAGCATGCTTGCCTTCATCGGTCAGGGCACAGAGTATAAAAATTGGCAAGTCATGTTGCGGCTGTACAGAACCTTAGTTAGGCCACAATTAGAATATTGCATGCAATTCTGGTTGCCACACTACCAGAAGGCTTTGGAGAGGGTACAGAGGAGTTTGCCAGGATGTTGCCTGGTCTGGAGGGCATTAGCTATGAGGAGATGTGGAGGTGGAGGGGCGACATGATAGAGGTTTACAAAGTTATGAGCGGCATGGACAAAGTGGATAGTCAGAAGATTTTTCCCAGGGTGGAAGTGCGAGGGGCAAAGTTTAGAGGGGATGTGCGAGGCAAGTTTTTTACACAGAGGGTGGTGAGTGCCTGAAACGTGCTGTCAGGGGAGGTGGTGGAAGCAGATACGATAGCGACGTTTAAGAGGCATCTTAAATATATGAATATATATTTAACGATAGGAGCGGAATAGAGGGATATGGGCCCCGGAAGTGCAGAAGGTGTTAGTTCAGGCAGGCATCAAGATCGGCGCAGGCTTGGAGGGCCGAATGGCCTGTTCCTGTGCTGTACTGTTCTTTGTTCCTTGTTCTTGGAGATGAATAGTGAAAGACATTTAATACAATTAGTGCTAATTGGCCGTTATCCAAACCGGCACCTCCAGGTTTTCAATAACAGCAGCTTTTCCGCTCTGTTAATAAGGTTTTTGGGAGAGAGTGAGAGAGAGAGAGAGAGAGACAGACAGACTGCCAGGTTTCTGTCCGGAATGGTCCATTTTGGATATGGCTGCAATATCCCTCTCTCCCCCACTCCCTGTTTACACAGAGCCTCACCTTGGACTGTCCTATACCTGGGAGGCAGTGTCCAGATGGAGGAAGCTGAGAGCTGGTTGGGTGAACTGTATTTTCGGTGGACTGTCTGTTTTGATTGACAGGTTCTGAGATATATGAGGACAGCATCAGCCTCCATTCTTTCTTTCCATGCAGCTGGTTTGTGAAGGTGAGCTTCTGTGTCGCAGTCTCTGTGCCCAGGTAAATTTCAAGCTGATTACAGTGTGTGTCTTTGAGAGAGAGGCCAGTCTGAATCCCCCCCTCTCTGTCCCAGTCCTGACCCTTTTCTTCAATTCCCACAGCAATCTCCCACTCCAGGATCCTTTCCCCGTGGACGAGCTGATGGAGGGAAGGTGTGAGAGTCCACCGATTGAGTGCAGACCGTGTGGGATGGTGAGGACTGCATCTTTATTGTCTCTCTCTCTGCCTTTCTCTCTCCTTCTGACTCAATCTCTCTCCCTCAATCTCTCTCCCTCAATCTCTGTGTCTATTTCTCTTTGTTTCTCTCTCAACCTCTTTCTCAATCTCTCTCTGATTCTCTCTCTATCTCCAGTTCTTTCTCTCTGTTCCTCAATCTCTCTGTGTTTCTCTCTTTCTCTGTTTTTTTCTGTCTCTCTGTTTCTCTCTCTGTTTTCTCTCTCTCTCTGTGTTTTCTCACTCTCTCTCTTTGTTTCTCTCTCTGTGTTTCTCCCTCTCTCTCTCTGTGGTTCTCTGTCTTTCTCCCTCTCTGTGTTTCTCTCTCTCTCTCTCTGTTTTTCTTCTCTCTCTCCCTCTGTGTTCCTTCATCTCTCTCTCTCTCTCACTTTTTTTAGATCAGAGATACAGCACTGAATCAGGCCCTTCTGCCCACCGACTCTGTGCCGCACATCAACCACCCATTTATACTAATCCTACACTAATCCCATATTCCTACCAAACATCCACACCTGCCCCTATATTTCCCTACCACCTACCTATGCTAGTGACAATTTATAATGGCCAATTTACCTATCAACCTGCAAGTCTTTTGGCTTGTGGGAGGAAACCGGAGCACCCGGAGAAAACCCACGCAGACACAGGGAGAACTTGCAAACTCCACACAGGCAGTACCCGGAATCGAACCCGGGTCCCTGGAGCTGTGAGGATGCGGTGCTAACCACTGCGCCTCTGTGCCACCCTACTTTGTGTTTCTCTCCCGCAATTTATCCCTCCCCCCGCAAATTATCCCCCAACCCCCCGCAATTTATATCCCCCCCCCCCCCCACCGCCCCCGCCCGCCGCAATTTTTATCCCTGCAATGTTTCCCCCCGGAAAACATCCCCCCCTTGTCCAGACCTCCCCAATCTAAATTCTCCTCGCCTGCAAACCCCTTTCTGAAATCTCCTGTTAACTGACCCCCATTTAATACCCTCACTATGATTTGACTCCCATCTAAATATTGCTTTCCCCCTGTTACAAGGCAACCCGTCTAAATACACCCCTGGGAACAAACTCCCATCTAAATACACTCCCAGGAACAGATTCCCATCTAAATATCCCCCTGGAACAAATCCCCACCAAAATACCCCCCGTGAACAGACTCCCATCTAAATGCCAGCCACCCCCCCCCGGAACAAACTCCCATCTAAATAAGCCCCAGGAACAGAGTCCCATCTAATTACCCTCCGGGAACAAACTCCCATCCAAATATCCCCCAGGAACAGACTCCCATCTAAATATCTCCCTGAACAGACCCCCATCTAAATATCCCCCGTGAACAGACTCCCATCTAAATAGCCCCCCCGCGGGATCAAACTCCCATCTAAATACCCTCCGGGAACAGACTCCCATCTAAATACCGCCCCCCCAGGAACAACTCCCATCTAAATACAACCCCCACCCCCGGAACAGGCCCCCATCTAAATACCCCCAGGAACAGACTCCCATCGAAATAATTTCCCCTCCGGAATAAACTCCCATCTAAATGCCGCCCCCCAGGAACAGATTCCCATCTAAACAACCCCAGGAACAAACTCCCATATAAATACCCCACCTCAGGAACAAACTCCCATCTAAATACCCCCCCCCCCCCAGGAACAAGTTCCCATCTAAATACCCACGGGAACAAACTCCCAGCTCGACACCCCCAGGGAATAACTCCCATCTGAATAACTGCCCAGGACCAAACGCCCATTTAAGTACCCCCAGGGAAGAAACTCCCATCTGAATAATATCCCGGAACAAGCTCCCATCTAAGTACCCCCCCACCAGGATCAAACTCTCATCTAAATACACCCCCAGGAACAAACACCCATCTAAATACCTCCCGGGAACAAAATCCCATTGAAATACCGCCCCCCCAGGAACAAACTCCCATCTAAATACCCTCCCAATAACACCACAATAGGCAGCATTGTAAGCAGTGTAGCTGGAGGCATCAAATTACAAAGAGATATTAATGTCTTAAACAAATGGCCAAAACTGTGGGAGATAGATTTCAATGTCAGTAAAAAAAAAGAGTAGAACAGAATACTTTATAAATGGTGAAAAACTACAAACACTGAAGGTCCAAAGAGACTTGAGGGTCCATGTCCATTTGAGTGCAGTGTAGATGTACCAGAATGATAACTGGACTCCAAGGGTTAAATTACGAGGTGATATTACACAAACTAGGGATGTATTCCCTGGAATGCAGGAGGATCAAGGTGATTTGCTCAAAGATGTTGAGATTTTAAGGGGAACCGTGCCCACAAATCCCACCTCCATACTTACATTCCCTTTTTGATCCGTAATACTTTACCCTTAGTTATCCTCTTGTTCTTCATGTATTGAGAAAACATCTTTGTGTTTTCCTTGATTTTACATGGGAATATTATTTTCTGACTGTCTCTTTGCTTTCCTAATTTGTTTTTTAATTTCACCCCTGCACTTTCTTCACTCCTCTCGGCATTCTGTGGTATTGCACTTTTGGTATCTGACATAAGCCTCCCTGTTGTGCGTGATCCCACCCGGTTTGATCCTTGACATCCAAGGGGCTCTATATTTGGGAGTCTCACCCTGTTTGCATTTGTGTGAAAATATTTGTTCTCAACTCTCACTAACTCTCACTGTTCTGACACTCATTTACCTTCAGGTAGCTGTTTCCAGTCCACTTAGCTTAACCCTCCCCTCCCTGAAACTACCATCTCCTCTGATCCCCCTGAAGCACCCTCACATGCTTCCTAATGCGTGGTGACCAGAACTGGATGCAATATTCTAGTTGTGGCCTAACCAGAGCTTTGCAAAGGTTCAGCATAACTTTCGTGATTTTGTGCTCAACATCTCTATTTCTGAAGCAAGGATCCCATTGGCTTTACTGACTACTCTCTCAATATGTCCTGGCACCTTCAAAGATGTATGTACATGTACACGCAGGTCCCTCTGTCCCTACACTCTCTAGAACTGTGCCATTACGTCTATACTGCCTCTCCCAATCACTTCTGCCAAAATACAATACCTCACATTTTCCTGTATTAAATTCCATCTGCCACTTGTCTGCCCATTCTGCTCAACTATCTATGTCCTGTTGCAGTCGATTGGTATCACCCTCACTCTTTGCATCTCCTCCAAGTTTGAAATCATCGCTAAATATTGAAAATTTACTCAAACACTAAAACATTCCAAAATGCGAGGCTCACAAATTTAACACAAGTTTCCTTTTCTGAGTCTCGCTGGTCTGTTCTGATTTTCTGTTGGGTGGCATCAGATTGTGTTTTGTGTTCTGACCTGAACCCAAAAACGCATATCTCAGAGGCAGGATTATTACCCACGGAGCCACAGCTGTCTCCAATGTTCCCAGAATATTCAGTTGTTGTGCAGGGCCAGTTATTTTTTCGTGTGTTGTGCCTTTAAATATTTGAAGAATTTTTGAAGACGGCTTTCTAAATAAAGGCTTAGAGTATAAAAGCAAGGAGGTTATGATGAAGCTTTAGAAAGCACTGGTTCATCCTCCACTAATATTGCGTCCAATTCTGGACAAGGTACTTTAGGAAGGATTGGGGGCATTAGAGAGGGTGCAGAAAAGATTCATGAGCAAGGTTCCAGGGATGAGGGACTTCAGTTACGTGGATAGATTGGAGAAGCTGGGGTTGTTCTCCATAGAGAAGAGAAACTGAGATTAGATTTGATAGAGGTGTTTAAAAGCATGAGGGGTCTGGACAGAGTAGATGTCGGAGGAGAAATACAACACATCGGACATTCCAGACGCATTTCTGTTCAGTGTTTACTTGCACAAGTAAATTGACAATTTAATATTTTTAACTTACTTAACCCTTGTGTTCCCAGAAAGATAAAGCTCGCAAATTCAACAGTGTCCACTTTGACTTCACCCCTTCGTGTCTTATGTACATTCTCACAGGACAGCAGGTATAACTGTAGTCATAGTATTCAGCTGAAACTTGATCAGTTACATTATGATTTCAGTCCTTTCAATCCATATTTACAGTACACACGGTACCTTACTGTTGTAATAAAGTCATATACTTTCTATTCATCCCACTGGGGCAAAATTTCACTGGCTCAACATTCTCACCAAACACTAAAACATTCCACAATACAAGGCTCACAAATTCAACACAAGTATCCTTTTCTGAGTCTCGCTGGTCTGTTCTGATTATCTGAGGGATTACTGATGCTTATCCTCCACATGAGCATTCGTCCCAATCCCGCGTGCCTGTCCTGCTCCCAAACGCGATATCTGCTTACATTAAGGCAAGTGATACAGGAGCGTCTCAGTGACTGAAGCAGGTGAGTCCTGAGCCTGAGCCGGGCACAGTGAGTAACCCGGGTTATCCGGCACTCCAGGGAATGTTTAAACGGAGCTGTACTCCGTACCTAACCCGTGCTGTACCTTCTCTGAGATTGTTCGATGGGGCAGTGCAAGTGAGGAGAGTTATTCCTTAACCACTTTAAATATGGAGAAGTTATTCTTTCAAGTACATATCCAAGAGATTGTTTTAAATGTGGTGAGGGTTTCTGCCTCGACCATCGTTTAGATTCATAGAGCCACAGAGAGATACAGCACTGAAACAGGCCCTTCGGCCCACTCAGTCTGTGCAGGCCATCAACCACCCATTTTATACTAATCCTTTCAGGCTGTGAGTTCCAGACACCCACCAGCCTCTGGGTGAAGAAACTATTGATGTGCTTCGTTCAGTTAAGTTTGATGTCAATGTTTCCCCAGGATGTTGATGCTGGGGGATTCAGCGATAGGATAATGCTTCGAATGCCAAGGGGAGGTGGTTGGATTCTCTCTTTTTGCTGATGGTCATTGCCTGGCACTTGTGTGACGTGAATGTTACTTGCCACTGGTCGGCCCAAGCCTGAATGTTGTCCAGGTCTTGTGCTTGTGGCTATGGATTGTTTCATTATCTGAGGCAAAGTGGATGCTGTAAATCTAGAAACCATCGAGCTGAATCACTAACTCTATTTCTCCTTCCAGAGATGCTGCCTGACCTGTTCAGTATTTCCAGCATTTCCTGCTGGGATTTCATTATCTGAGGAGGTGTGAATGGAGTTGAACACTGTGCAATCATCAGTGAACATCCCTACTTCTGACCTTACGATGAAGGGCAGGTCATTGAGGAAGCAGCTGCAGATGCTTGGGCTGTGGACACTATCCTGAGGAACTCCTGCAGTGATGTCCTGGGACTGAGATGATTAACCTCCAACAAACACAACCATCTTCCTTCGTGCTCGGTATGACTCCAAACAGCGGATTCCTACTGGCTTCATTTTTACTCGGGCTCCTCGATGCGACACTCAGTCAAACGCTGCCTTGATGTTCAGGTCAGTCTCTCTTCCCAGTAGCAGACAGGAGTGAATCGTTCCCTTTGACCCGTTGTGTACTGAACATGCTCTGCTTCTTCACAGCCTGATCCAGGACTGTACACAGGCGATTAATGTAGCCCATCAAACACTCCGAGAGCAGGTTCAGCACAGCTTCGGAACAGAGTACAGTTCCTTCAACATTCTATCTAAACTTCCTCCCTCTGTCTCTCCCTCTGCTATCTCTGACACTAGGAGTGAGACAGAGGGAGAGAGGGTTAGATATGCAGACAGAGAGACTGCTGCGGAGAGGGACAGGGTGTCGAGGGAGATTGTTGGGGTAGATTGAAAGGGAGAATGTAAGATATATTAATTTGATATAATCCTTCACTGCTGTGTGCACAAACATATAGGAGATAGGTACGGAGAGTGAAACATCAGGAGAGACTCAGAGGAAATATCCTCCATTTTAAACATCCATCAAGCTATTCTACTGTGGGAGCCATCACCCCACCATGATATAGGTTGTGGAAATTTTGAAATCTATGTCCCTGCTTATGAACCTCTGTGCTACGGGAAATAAGTCCTTTCTACCCAATCTATCGACGTCCCTCATAATTTTATACGCCTCAACTCAATTTCCCCTCAGCCTCCTCTCTTCCAAATAAACAACCCCCAGCCTGTCCAATCATTCCTTTGGATTTCTTTGCATTTTTGGAACGCTCTTCTGCTAATAGGAATTCATGCTGGCTTAATTGTTAATTTTTTAATCTGTGATTGATAGATTCTTGTTAACCAAAGGGATTAAGAGATAAGGGACAAACGTGGGATATATGGCATTCGTTAGATCACAGATCAGCCCTGATCTCATTGAATGCTGGAACAGGGTTGAGGGGTTGAATTGCCTCGACATTTTCCTATGTCCGATGTTAAATATCCTTCTTTCACTCCCAGGCATCCTGCCTGGCTCGCTGTCGTTCTCTCTGTCTTTCTCTCTCTGTTTCGGACAGTGTCGAGTGAGATTCACTCTGTATCCACCCCATGATGTTCCTGCCCTGGGAGTCGTCTTTGCTTATGCTGCGTTTCATCCGGTCTCAGTTTGTACAGCACAACGCCATTTCTCTGTTTATAATATAATGGGCCCTGCCTTTACTCTGTATCTAACCCCATGCTGCCCCTGCCCTGGGAGTGTGTGGTGGGACAGTGCAGAGGGAAACTTAGTGTGTGTCTAACCTCACAGTGTTCTTGGCTTGGAAGTGTAAATTGGGACAGTGTAGATGGAGCTTTACTCTGAATCCCTGGAATTTAGAACGTTAAGGGGTGATTTGATCAAAGTTTTCAGAATAATAAGGGGAAGTGACAGCATGGAATGTCCAACATTGGATTCAAGGACTCTTTGTGAAACAGAGAGTAACAATTCGCACTGGCTGCGGAGTCGAGAACTTGTGGGCATATTCTAAAAATCTAAACATCGTCTAAAACCATTCAGGAGTGAAATGAAGAAACACTTCAACACGCCAGGTGTGGTATCAGTTTGGAACTCTCTTCCACAAGCAGCAATTACTGCTGATACACTTGTTAATTTTTAGATTTTTTTTGTTAAAGGTATGAAGAGATATAGGGCCAACACGGGTATATGGAGTTCAATCGCAGATCAGCCATGATCGTTTTGAATGACAGAACAGGGTTGAGGGGCCAAATGGCCTCCTCCTCTTCCAATGTCCTCCGACAAATATCCTGCTATCAATCTCTGTGTCTGGGTCACCGTCTCGGTTTGTGTCTCTCTCTTTGTTTCTCTTTCCGTCTGTCTCTCTCTCTCTCTCTCCCTCTTCTCTCAGAACATCTTTAGAAATCCACAAACAACAGTCAGCCATTTTAGGTTTGTTCACGGTGGCCATTTTATGTTACCACAGCACTGGGACATTTATTTCAGAGATTGATTCCCCACTAATGTACTGTTAGTCCTTTAAACGTGACAGAGACACAGACATGGAGACACTGAGACACACAGAATCAGAAAGGAGTGAATCAGTCCCTTGTACCAATTGTGAACTGTATGTATACAGGCGCTGACACTGTATTAAATTAATTCCTGGGATCTGGGCATCACTGACAAGACCAGCATTTACTGTCTGATTTCCCTGAGAATGTGGTGATGAGCTGCTCCCCTCATCGACCCTCCTAGTTACCCCCACAAAAAATACAGTCAAGCTAGTCTGACACGATCTTCACTTAACAAATCCATGCTGACTATGCTTGATTAATCTGCATCTTTCTAAATGACCATTACTACTATTTATCAGAATTTATCCCAATCATTTGCCCTCCACTGAGGTTAGGCTGAGTGGCGGTATTACTGTCTATCCCTTTCTCCCTTTTTAATCAATGGTACAACGTTAGCAGTCCTCCAGTCCTTTCCTTCTTTAATTCTCACTGGTCTCTCCATCTCTCTCACACTCCCTCTCTTTGTCTCGCTCCCCTTCCTTCTCTGTCTATCTCTCTCTCTCTCTCTTTCTCTCTCTGACTCTTCCTATCTATTTCTTTGCCTCTGTACATTACTCTGTGTCTCTCTAACGCCAACTCTCCCTCTCTCTCTGTCTCTCCATCTCTCTCCCTTTTGCTCTCTCTCTGTGTCTCTCTGTTTGTCTCTGTCTCTTCCTCTATCACTGTCTCTCTCTATCTCTGCCTCTGTCTGTGATTCTCCCCCCCTCTCTCAATCTCTTTTGCTCTCTCTTTGCAGTGCCCCACTAGTCACAGCTTGCCAACCTGAAAATGACCCATTTCGTCCTACCCTCTGTTTCCTGTCAATTAACCAGTTCTCAATCCATGGCAGTATATACCCCCCAATCCCATGTGCTCTAATTTTGATTACTAATCTCTTGTGTGGGACCTTAACAAAAGCTTTTTGAAAATCTATATCTACCACATCCACCGGTTCCCCCTTATCTATTTCGCCAGTTAATCCTCAAAACACTCCAACAGCTTTGTTAAGGATGATTTCCCTTTCATAAATCCATGTTTACTCTGCCCAATCCGACCATTATTTTGCAAGTGTCCGGTAATCACATCTTTTATTATTGATTCGAGCATTTTCCCTTTGACTGATGTTAGACGAACAGGTCCGTCGTACCCTATTTTCTCTCTCCCTCCTTTTGTAAATAGTGGGGTTACATTTGCTATCTTCCAATCTGCAGGAACCATTCCAGATTCTATCGAATTTTCAAGAATGACCAGCAATGCATCAACTATCTCGACAGCCACCTCTTTCAACACTCTGGGATGTAGATCATCAGGTCCAGGGGATTTATTTACTTTAAGTCCCATTCATTAGTCTAGTACTTTTTTTTACTGATATTTATATTTTGCAGTTCCTGATTTAGACTAGATCCTTGATTCTCCATTATTTCTGGGAGGTTTTTCGTATTTTCCTCTGTGAAGACAGACACAAAGTATTTGTTTAGTTTCTCTGTCATTGTCCTATGATGAGAGGCTGAGTAAATTGGACCTGTATTCTCTTGAGTTTAGAAGAATGTGCGGTGATCGGATTGAAACATATCAGATTCTAAAGGGACTGGATAGAGAAAGAGGAAAAGATTGGGATGGCGAGTGTCGGTCAGTGTTCCTGCAAATCTGTGTGCAGCAGACTGTAAGGTATGACAGAGCGGGAGATTGGGATAGAGAGAGTAGAGAGTGACATAGAGATAGAGAGAGAAGAGGAGATGTTCAGCATAACCTCCCTGCTTTTTAACTCACTGTAGACAGTGTACATTGTGGGACTGCGATATTCCCCAGGGGTTTGGATTGGGACCACTGATCTTTTTGATATATATTAATGACTTGGACTTGAGCTTACAGGGCATAACTTCAACATTGTGCCATCTGCAATGCAATAAACAGGGAAGGGAACAGTAGTAGACTTCAGGAGGATAGAGGCAGTCTGGTGAAATGGTCAGACACATGGCAGGTTAACTTCAATGCTGAGAAATGTAAAATGATGCATTTTGGAAGGAAGGTTGAGGAGACGTGACATTAAGGAAATTGTACAATGTTAAAATGGGTGCCAGGACAGAGAGATCTGGGATTGCATTTGTGTCACTTTTTATATCTGAAAGATTCAATTTGGGGCTTGGAATCTTGTCAGTTGAATTTAGTTTCATCCTGAAAAGTGTTAGTAAACGTGTTGGGAAATGTGTCAAAAGCTGTTTCCATTCAGACATTCCTGCATTGTGTAAGTGTGAGCTATCTTTGCAGAGACAGGAAATAGGGATGTTTGAATGGACCTGCAGCTTTTGGTTGATGCAATAAGGTGAGAATTTGAATTGTGTCCCTTGCAGATACACAGAATTGAAGGTATTTACAGAACACCACATGAAGTAGTTTGTCAATGTCTGACAAACTTCAAAGATTTCAGACACATGGAAGAAGAGGAGAAGGGAACAATATACAAAACCCGAGACAGTCAGACAACAGCAGTTGGAAAATGAATCTCTTTTTATGGGTTTTACTTTGAAGGCCTGAGCTGATGATTGAAAATCCAGGAGTTCAAATCCCACACTGGGCTGTTGTGCATTTGAATTCTGTTATTTTCTTAAAAGAAAAACATAAATCTGGGATTAAAAAACCTCTTGGATGGAATGATTCACTCCTGTCTACTAGTGCAAAGTCCGTGTGTGTCTCAGTTTTGCTGTATTTATTAACGATTTAAGATGCTGGGGTAGAATGCCACATACCCAAGTTTGCCAATGACACAAAAATAGGCAGCATTGTAAGCAGTGTAGCTGGAGGCATCAATTTACAAAGAGATATTAATGTCTTAAACAAATGGCCAAAACTGTGGTAGATAGATTTCAATGTCAGTAAAAAAATAGTGGAACAGAGTACTTTATAAATGGTGAAAAACTACAAACACTGGAGGTCCAAAGAGACTTGGGGGGTAGGGGGTGGGGGGTTCCATGTCCATTTGAGTGCAGTGTAGATTTACCAGTATGATAACTGGACTCCAAGGGTTAAATTACGTGGTGATATTACACAAACTAGGGATGTATTCCCTGGAATTTAGGAGGATCAAGGTGATTTGATCAAAGTTGCTGTGATGTTAAGGGGAACCGTGCCCACAAATCCCACCTCCATACTCACATTCCCTTTTTAATCCCTATTGCTCTATCCTTAGTTATCCTCTTGTTCTTCATGTATTTATAAAACATCTGTGTGTTATCCTTGATTTCACTTGGGAATATTATTTTCTGGCTATCTCTTTGCTTTCCTAATTTGTTTTTTAATTTCACCCCTGCACTTTCTTCACTCCTCTCGGCATTCTGTGGTATTGCTCTCTTGGTATCTGACATAAGCTTCCCTGTTGTGCCTGATCCCACCCGGTTTGATCCTTGACATCCAAGGGGCTCTAGATTTGGGAGTCTCACCCTGTTTACATTTGTGTGAAAATATTTGTTCTCAACCCTAACTAACTCTCACTGCTCTGACATTCATTTACATTCAGGTAGCTGTTTACAGTCCACTTTGCTTAACCCTCCCACCCCTGAAACTACCATCTTCTCTCATCCCCTGAAGGACCCTCACATCCTTCCTAATGTGTGGTGACCAGAACTGGGTGCTATATTCTTGTTGTGGCCTAGCCAGAACTTTGTAAAGGTTCAGCATAACTTCCGTGATTTTGCGCTCAACACCTCTATTTATGAAGCCCAGGATCCCATTGGCTTTACTGAATACTTCCTCAATATGTCCTGCCACCTTCAAAGATGTATTTACTTGTACCCCCAGGTCCCTCTGTCCCTGCACACTCTCTAGAACTGTGCCATTAAGTCTATATTGTCTCTCCCAATCACTTCTGCCAAAATACAGTACCTCACATCTCCCAGTATTAAATTCGAACTGCCAGTTGCCTGCCCATTCTGCTCAACTATCTCTGTCCTGTTGCAGTCAATTGGTATCATCCTCACTCTTTACATCTCCTCCCAAGTTTGAAATCATCAATAAATATTACAAATTTACTCAAACACTGAAACATTCCAAAATGCGAGGATCACAAACTTAGCACAAGTTTCCTTTTCTGAGTCTGGCTGGTCTGTTCTGATTTTCTGTTGGGTGGCATCTGCCTCGGTTTTGTGTTTTGACCGGGTTATCATTAGGGGTCGATTTAAATCACAGACAAAATAAACACTTCACCTTTCTGCCCCGAAATGAACAGCAACATTTGTGGCTATTTTATGTTTGTATTCGGACAATATAGACAGCAATGTATGTTATATGATGGGATGCTGCAAATCAATTTACACTAGTACGTTAGGACAAACAACTTCAAAACAATTATTCACCAGAATAGTCCAACTTAACAGCAGATTCGACCCGATAAGGTAATAAATGCCAAGACTCTTGAGTTTGTTGCAGTACCTTAAGCTTTACTCTGTATGGATTTCAGAAATTAAGCATTACACATGCACTACAAGATTAAAGATTACACGTTGGTTAGGTTACATAGAATCCCAGTAAAATAGCACTAAAATCCGAGTGAATATTCCTGGAAAAATCAATGCTGCAAATGATCCCCACAGACTCTCACCTTGTCTGTGTTTTAAATATCACCAAGTTCCCACTGATCGATGACCAGGAGGGATCTTCTTCCAATAGCTGGCCTGGCTATCCGGACTGCAGTGTCAGATAAAGGAAAGGGACCGTCTTATATCCGGGACTGACCCTCACTCTCCCCTCGTGCACCATGTCACTGGTCTCAGTGTTAGGGTCTTTCCCTGCATGATCAATCACTGTGTGTGATCTGTATCTTTATTGCCTGGATCACCCCACACACACATTGCATTTGCTTCTACATTCCAAGCCTCACCCGTACCTTACTTCTTGTCATTAAAAGACTCCGTTTTATTATCCATACCATGACTTCTTGTAATTCCAGGTCTTTGGTCATTTACTGTCCATATCTTGTCCGAGGAATGCAGCACATAGGACATTCCAGACCCATTTCTGTTGAGTGTTTATTTGTACAAGTGAACTGACCATTTAATATTTTTAATTACTTAACCCTTGCGTTCCCACAAAGATCAAGTTAGCAAATTCAACAAAGTCCACTTTGACTTCATCACATCGTGTCTGATGTGCAGTCTCACAGGTTAGCAGGTATAACTGACCAGTGTTGTCCTGCAGGGATCGGTGCTGGGACCCTTGCTGTTAATAGTGTACATTAATGATTTAGATGTGAATATAGGAGGCATGATCATTAAGTTTGCAGATGACACGAAAATTGGTGGTGTCGTAAATAGTGAGGAGGAAAGCTTTAGATTGCAGAACGATATAGATGGGCTGGTAGGATGGGTGGAGCAGTGGCAAATGGTATTTAATCCTAATAATTGTGAGGTGATGCACTTTGGGAGGACTAACAAGGCAAGGGAATAAACAATGGATAATAGGACCCTCGGAAGTACAGAGGGTCAGAGGGACCTTGGTGTACTTGTCCATAGATCACTGAACGCAGCAGCAAAGATAGATAGGGTGGTTAGGAAGGCGTATAGGATACTTGCCTTTATTAGCCGAGGCATAGAATATAAGAGCAGGGAAGTTATGATGGAGCTGTATAAAACAGCTGGAGTACTGTGTACAGTTCTGGGCACCACACTGTAGGAAGGATGTGATTGCACTGGAGAGGGTGCAGAGGAGATTCACCAGGATGCTGCCTGGGCTGGAGCATTTCTGCTATGAAGAGAGACTGGATAGTCTAGGGTTGTTTTCCTTAGAGCAGAGAAGGCTGAGGGGAGACCTGATTGAGGTGCACAAAATTATGAGGGGACTTGATAGGTTAGATAGGAACAAACTTTTTCCCTGAGCGGAGGGGTCAATAAAAGGCGGGCATAGATTTAAGGTAAGGGTCAGGAGGTTTAGAGGGGATTTGAGGAAAATATTCTTCACCCAGAGGGTGGTTGGCAACTGCAACACACTGCCTGAACAGGTGGTAGAGGCAAGAACCATCAAAACAGTTAAGAAGTATTTAGATGAACACTTGAAATGCAATTACATACAAGGCGACGGGCCAAGTGCTGTAAAATGGGACTAGAATAGATAGCTGCTTGATGGCCAGCACTGACACGATGGGCCGACGGGCCTTTTTCTGTGCTGTATAATACTATGACTCCATGACTCTAACTGTCGTCATAGTATTCAGCTGAAAATTGATCAGTTACATTGTTATTTCAGTCATTTCAGTCCATATGTACAGTGCACACGGTACCTTACTGTTGTAATAAAGTCATATAATATCGATTCATCCCACTGGGGCAAGATTTCACTGGCTAACATGCTCACCCAACACCAAAACATTCCACAATACAAGGCTCACAAATTCAACACAAGTTTCCTTTTCTGAGTCTTGCTCGTGTGTTCTGATTCTCTGAGGGATGACTGATGCTTATCCTCCACATGAGTAGTCGTCCTAATCCCGTGTGCCTGTCCTGCTCCGAAACCCGGCATCTGCTTACATTAATGCAAGTGATAGAGGAGCGTCTCAGTGACTGAAGCAGGTGAGTCTTGAGGCTGAGCCGGGCACAATGAGTGACCCGGGTTAATCTGACACTCCGGGGAGCTCCCTCAACGTTTTAGTAGAGAGGGAACTCCCTCCACTTTACACATCGTGAGTGAGCTCCCTCCACTTTATGAACAGACAGGGAGCTCCCTCCAATTTATACATAGAGAGGGAGCTCCCTCCACTTTTTCATAGTGAGTGAGCTCCCACCATTTTATACATAGAAAGGGAGCTCCCTCCACTTTATACATAGAGAGGAAGCTCCCTCCACTTGAGACATAGAAAGGGAGCTCGCTCCACTTCATATATCGAGAGGGAGCTCCCTCCAAGTAATAAGTAGAGATGCAGCTCCCTCCACTTTGTACACAGAGAGAGAGCTCCCTCCACTTTGGAAGTAGAGTCAGAGCTCCATTTACTTCATACATAAAGAGCAAGCTCCCTCCACTTTATTCATTGAGAGGGACCATCCTGCGCTTTCTACATGGAGAGAGAGCTCCCTCCACCTTCTACGCAGAGAGGGAGCTCCCTCCAATTTATACAAAGAGAGGGACCTCCCTCCACTTTATACATAGAGAGGGAGCTCCCTCCACTTTATACAGAGAGATGGAGCTCCCTCCAGTTTATACAGAGAGCGGGAGCTCCCTCCACTTTATACATAGAGAGGGAGCTTGCTCCACTTTATACAGAGAGAGGGAGCTTCCTCCACTTTATTTAGAGAGAGGGTGCTCCATCCACTTAATGCATCGAGGGGAAGCTCCCTTCACTTTACACATTGAGACAGAGCTCCATCGACTTTATACATAGAGACAGAGATCCTTCCACTTTATATTTCGAGAGGGTGCTGCCTCCACGTTATACATGGAGAGGGTGCTGCCTCCACTTTATACATAGAGAGGGAGCTCCCTGCACTTTATACATAGAGAGGGAGCTCCCTCCCCTTGATACAGAGAGAGGGAGCTCCCTCCACTTGATACAGAGATTGGGAGCTCCCTCCACTTTATACATAGAGAGGGAGCTCCCTCCACTTTATACAGAGAGACGGAGCTCCCCCACTTTATACAGAGAGAGGGAGCTCCCTCCATTTTATACATAGAGAGGGTGCTCCCTCCTTTTTATGCATATAGAGGGAAATCCCTCCTCTTTTTACATAGAGAGGGTGTACATATTATACTCGGCTCTGTCTCTGATATAAAAATGGTTAAAAAGTTTTTTCTTTTAAATGGGATTCCCTCCATTTTAATTGTACAGGTGGCACTCCCAACATTTTGTATGCAGAGAGGGAGCTCCCTCCATTTGTTAAATAGACAGGGATCTCCCTCCATTTTATACACAGAAGGGCACATCCCTCAACGTTATATGTAGAGGTGTATCTCCCTCCAAATTATACACAGAAGGGCATCTCCCTCCAACTTATATGTATAGAGGTATATCCCTCCATTTTATACGTAGAGAGGTGTCTCCCTCCACCTTATACAAGAGGGGGAGATCCCTCCATTTTATGCTTAGAGGAGTATCTCCCTTCATTTTGTACGTAGAGGGGTATATTCCTTCATTTTATATGTAGAGGGGGAGCTCCCTCCAGTTTATATGGAGCGTTGTAGGTGCTGCATTCATCCGATCAAGTCGAGAGATACCATCACACACCTGACTTGTATCTTGTAGGTGGTGTAAATGCTTTGGGGAGTCAGGGGGTGTGTCACTTGTAGCCACAGTTTTGATGTGATTTCTTCAGTTCAGCTCCTGGTCAATGTTTCCCCAGGATGTTGATGCTGGGCGATTCAGCGATGGGATAATGCTTTGAATGCCAAGGGAAGTTTGTTGGATTATCTCTTGTTGCAGTTGCTTATTGCCTGTCTGTGTGTCTTTTATGTGTGTGTGTGTGTGTTTTTCTGTGCTCTGGGACCAATTTCCTCATGGGGACGTTATAATGGTGCCTCATATTCGCAAAATGAATGCTCATGGAATGAACGGGACAGGGACAGAGTGGATACAACATTGGCTTAGGGACAGAACACCGAGAGTAATGGTGAACGGTTGGTTCAGACTGGAGGACGGTATATTTGCCTGACAGAATATTATGCACTTCTATTCAGTCTCCCCTCAATCTGCTTTCTGCTAAGGAGACCAAACCCAACTTTCCAACCTAACCTTGTGGCAAAAATCCCTCATCCCTGAAACCATTCTGGTTAATCTCTGCACCCTCTCAAGGACCCTCACCTCTATCCTAAAGGGTGGTGACCAGAACTGGACACAATCCTCCAGTTGGGGCCTAACCAGAGCTTTATAAATGTTCAGCATACCCTCCCTGCTTTTGTACTCACTGTACACAGAGCACATTGTGGTACAGGGGTATTTCCCAGGGCTTTGAATTAGGACCACTGATCTTTTTGATATATATTAATGACTTGGACTTGGGTTTACAGGGCATAACTTCAACATTGTGCCATCTGCAATGTAATAAACAGGGAACGGAACAGTAGTAGACTTCAGGAGGATAGTAGCAGTCGGGTGAAATGGTCATACACATGGCAGGTTAACTTCAATGCTGAGAAATGTAACATGATGCATTTTGGAAGGAAGGCTGAGGAGAAGCGATATAAAGGAAATGGTACAATGTTAAAATGGGTGCCAGTGCAAATCACACCAACAACTATTACGATAAAAAAGTGATGGACGCTTAAATAAAGCAGCACTGAAGTCGACGATGTTTCCACACGTTGACTCTGGATGATATGAAGGCACTTCACAGCTATCGTTAGGTATAAACTGTGTTGACATGGTTACTGGTTTATGCTGTCATAGCCAGACCATTGTGAGGTCAGCTGCACAACGTGCAGGACCAAAAGTTACTGCATTTAAATATAAACATTGGTAGCAAAGAAATGAAATATACTTGAACAGTTATATGCTGTGAAGTTGATGGAATATTTCACCTTTCATCACCGATTGCATTTGACAGAGCACCTGTGCCAATGTTCAGTTAGAGAACCCTATATTTTACTAGATAATGACATTTAATATGACCAAGAGTTTTGAAACAATTGCCAAAAGCAAACATGAGGGATTGAGTGGAAATTACCTCTTTTGCCGCCGAGACATAAATATGTATTGGAATATCTCGCATGTGAGTGTGTCAATTTAAATATCTTACAAAGTAGTTTGACTGGCGAGGCTAGGATTCTTCTTCTTTGGTGGGTTTTGATGGAGTAAATAATGATGCGAAACAGATGGCACAGATGTAGGTTTATCGGCAAAAATTCTGGGGTGTTGGGGCCGGGTTGCAGTGGGCATGAAGGAGAATGAGAATTTTTTGAATAAACGTTGCAGGTTATGATCTGGAATCTACTGTCCAAGATTGGCGGGAGCCGATACAGTCATAACATTTAAAGGGGAATTGGCTGTACGCTTGAAAAAGGAAAAATCTGCAGGTCTACGGGGAAAGAACAGGAAATTAGACCAATTGGCTATTTCGCTCAAAAAGCTGGCAATGTTCCGATGGGCCGAATGTCCTCTTCCTGCTCTGTATGATTCCAACAAAACTGGAGGTGCATTCCCTTTAGGTGAGTCATGTTTGGATGGAGAGCAGCGAGCGCTTGGTGGTGGGGTCAGGGTGGGTTGTGGGTGGGAGTGGGGGGGGGTGAGGAGGAGGACAATCCCAACATGATGCCAGCTGTTTATCACGATTATTCTACCTGTACCAAAAACATGAAGGTGACTTTTAATTGTCATACAAACGTCTACTGTAGGTACGTCATTTTCAAAAGTAGAAGAAATCCATTTCAACACTTTGATAATAGATTATTTCTCTTCCATACCTGCCCATTTTCTTCCCTCCACTCAAAGAAAGGATTAACTCCTTCTGTGGCACGGTTCCATGTACCTGTAGCTTTGAGGCACTTCTCCAAAGCAGCCATTTTCGTTTGAGCCAGGACAGTGAATGCTCGCAGCCTAACTGACCACACTGAGAGCAGAGGGGAGAAGCAAGACAAAGATCACCAACCCAACTGACACCAAACTCGTGTCATACACACACATGGATGTTACTAAATAGCAATCAGGAGCAAGGGCCATGATCATTTTGCTCACCCTAATTAAAGAGTAGGTGAGGCCAATTATGGCAATCCCACCACCATGCCAGCTGAGATTAACTAACATAGCACAGAATGCAAATTGAATCTGGAACCTTCCTGAAGTGAAGAGTGTAGGTGGACAGGTGGTGACTTGAGTGTTCTGTAGATACTTTAAATTATTCACAGAAGCTTCACAGTTGAACAAATTGACTTTGAAAATAAAATCATTGAACCTGGTGCTGGTGAACAGAACACATGCACCGAATGTTAGGAATAAATCATATGTGAAAAGCAGCATTTTATAACAGTTTGCAGAGTGTGAATACTCCAGAGAGATGGGGGAGGAGAAAAGGAGCAGGGAGAACGAAACCGACGGAAAGAGATAAGCAGAAGTAAAGAGAAAGAGAAAAACGGCATTGTGAATAATTCACTGTCATAAAGTGCTGGAATGTCCAGAACAATTAGTGAGAGAAACTGGGAGTTGAAGTTGTCTGTTGTCAGATTGTGCTCATTTTCATGTTGGACTTGATCCTCTGTGTTGATTTCTGTCAGGTCCTCATTTTGTTTTGGAGAAAGTTCATAATCCTTACTTAGTGACTGAATAAACAACAGAATCAGTTCATCACTGATGGTAATTCATTATTTAAATACTGCACTTTAAAATCTCAGTGACTGCTGAATTCAATAAAGAGCGAGGCTGACATCAGAAATATATTTAAGTTTATATTTAATTGCCTGTACAAACTAAATATATCGACTATATTGTATAAACAATGAACTGTTCTCCAACACCAGTAACCACAGGGATTCTTGTTTGAATGTATTACTTGAGTTGTCTTACTGGGATCTACAGATTAGATTTCCTCTAACACTCTGCTGCAGTCTCTCTCTGTGAATCTCAGCCTCTCCTTTCAGTGTATTGAATCTTCAGTCTCCTCATCCATTGCTTCACTTTATCCTCTTTCCCAAACCATCTGCTGCAGTGTCCCCTACTGTTCCAACATGTCCTTTGCCATCTCTCCTTCCCAATCTCACGCACTGGCTCCACCTTCAGCTTCCTCGTCCAACCTGATCGGGATACAGGAACATCGGAGCAGGAGGAGGCCATTCAGCACTGCGAGCCTGCTCCACCATTCTAGATCATGGCTGAGAGTCAAACTCAGCGCTGCAGTTTTCAGTCATTTCCCATTTGGTAATAGTCTCTGTCAGTTCCCTGAACACAGAGTAACAAACCAGCTAACCCGCTCTCCACAAACCTTACCAACCAACAGTCTGGAGACAAATTCCCAATTAACCCATTGGATTCCATCTCTGTAAAATCCCTTCTCATTTCCCCACTGGCACTGCATCCTCACTCAGTACTTCCAGTAGATCCGGTGCTCACTTTATTCACTTCCTGTATCAATTTCCCAATTCATTATTAATAATTGTGTTTTCAAACATTTCACTGTGACAAAGCACTGCCCAGGTCAATGAACCAGTTTCACTGCTCGATGCAGCAACAAAGCTGGAAGTTTCAGCCCAGATCCTGTCAAACTGCTGATTTGTCTCCAGGTCTGATCAGTAATTCGTCTGCTTCCTTTTCTCTCTCTTCCAGTTAGATTGGTAGCGATTGTGAGATTGTCCCGAGGAAAGTTCGGTCTCGCGAAAAGTATCACCGTCGACCTGGTGGGAATGGCAGTGTCTGATCACCTGATCGTTATCACTGAACCCATATTGACTTGAATTGTTTCAATTTATTTCCCAGATTCATTCCTGAGAATTACTCCTGTGTGTTCTCTCATTGCCGTTCTGCTTTGTGCAGCCACAGTTGTTTCTGGCTGGCTCACAGTCACTTTCACCTTTGATCGATCTGTGGCCATTTGTTGTGAGAAAGTGAGAACGAAGTATTGCAGCGAGAAAACGGCGGCTGTGGTTGTAGGAACAGTGAGTGTGCTGGGCTGTTTAGAGTCTCTCACCTGGTACTTTACATCAGAACAATTTACATTATTGATAATGTTCCCATGGGTTGTGTTAATAAACTGAGCTTCGATACCTCCCCCATATGGGGGGCAGTTGAATTTTAACCCCTTGTGGCCCGGTCTTTGTGATCTTACTGCTCAATGTTCTGACTGTCAGACAGATGTTATATTATATTTTTTATATTTAGAGATACAGAACTGAAACAGGCCCTTCGGCCCACCGAGTCTGTGCCGACCATCAACCATCCATTTATACTAATCCTACACTAATCCCATATTTCTACCACATCCCCACCTGTCCCGATATTCCCCTACCACATACCTAGGGGCAATTTATAATGCCCAATTTACCTATCAACATGCAAGTCTTTTGTGGTGGGAGGAAACAGGAGTACCCGGCGTAAACCCAAGCAGACACAGGGAGAACTTGCAAAATCCACACAGGCAGCACCCAGAATTGAACCCGGGCCACTGGAGCTCTGAGACTGCGGTGCTAACCACTGCACCAGTGTGCCGTCCAATTCTCCAGTCAAGTCCGCAGGGAATTCCGGCGCCTCAGCAATGGAGAAAATCACAAGGAACCAAAGATGGAGAATCACAGGAAATCAATTACTTTACTCTTCAGTATATCTGGCAGTTTTATTCTGTTATGTATGACCCGAGTTGTGGTTATCCTTTATAGGCGAATTGCAAGCATTCAGGATTATTCCTCCTACACTGACCCTATCCTTATCACATATCACACATCAAAGATGCTGCAGCGTCTCGGTTCCTGCACCAACACATGTATTTACACTGTGACACAGACTAAATTCAGACAGGAGCTGAAGAAGGCGGTCAAATACCGTCTCAATCTCATTGTTAAATGAATCAAAGCATAGAAAGAGCTGAAGGATTTCAAACACTGTAATGGTGAGAGGGGGCCGTAACTGTAGTGAGACAGGGGCACCAGCAGATGGAGATGTTGCGTGGGGGACAGTAACTGCAGTGAGACAGGTACACCAGCAGATACAGATGCTGAGAGGGGGCAATAACCGCAGTGTGACAGGGACACCAGCAGATGGAGATGCTGAGAGAACACATTAACTGCATTGAGACAGAGACACCAGCAGATGGAGATGGTGCGAGAGGGACGTTAACTGCAGTGAGACAGGAACACCAGCAGAGGAAGATGGGGAGAGGGGCCCAGGAAGTGCAGTGAGACAAGGACACCAGCAAATGGAGATGGTGCGAGGGGAACAGTAACTGCAGTGAGACAGGGACACTAGCAGAGAGAGATGGTGAGAGTGGGCAGTAACTGCGGTGAGACAGGAACTCCAGCAGATGGAGATGATGAGAGGGGGAGCAGTCACTGCAGTGAGATAGAGCCAGAGGAAGAGTTTCAGCTTGTTGGATCATTGGCATCTCTTCTGGTGCAGAGTTGACCTGGACAACAAGGGCAGGTTACATCCAAACAGCAGGTGGACCGGAACCCTTCCGGGGAGGTTTGCCTTTTCTACTCGGGAGGGATGAAACTCATCATGCAGGGGGGTGGGACCCAATGTAGTAGTCTCTCCAATGAGATAATTGAGGCAAATGCAGAGGTTAAAGCAAGCAAGTCCAGTAGGCAGGCCGGGCGGGGACAGAAGAGGGAGCGTGGAAGGTCTGGTAGGCTAAATTGCACTTACTTTACTGCAAGATGTCTTGCAGGTAAGGCAGATGAACTCAGAGCATGCCACGGTACTTTGGATTGTGATATTATAGCTATTACAGAAACGTTCTTGATGGATTGGCAGGACTGGCAGCTCAATGTCCCGGGATACCCATCTTTCTGGCGTGACAGAGGTGAGGTAAGAGAGGAGGGCGAGTTTCACTATTGATTAGGGTGGACATCACGGCAGTACTCAGCGAGGATATCCCTGGGGAAATGTCCAGCGAGGCCATATGGGTAGAACTTAGCAACAATAAAGGGGTGATCACTTTGATGGGATTGTACTATCGGCTCCACAATAGTCAGAGGGAATTGGAGGAGCATATATTTAGGGAAATCAGAGATCGGTGTAGGAATTATAGGGTCGTAATTGTAGGTGATTTTAACTTCTCTAATATTGACTGGGACTGCCTTAGTGCTCAGGGATCAGATGGGGAAGAATTTGTTAAGTGTGTCCAGGATAGTTTTCTGCCGGAGCTACACTCGAACTCCTCTTAGGAAACACGGATGGGCAGGTGGTTGATGTGTCAGTGGGGGAGGACTTTGGTATCAGTGACCATAACTCTATTAGCTTCAAGATAGTTAAGGAAAAGGAAAGGACTGGTCTTCAGATTGAATTCCTAAATTGGGGTAAGGCTAATTTCGATGGCATCAGGCAGGAACTCTCAAAAGTTGAATGGGAGAGGCAGTTTACTTGTACAAAGGGACGTCTGGCAAGTGGGAGGCTTTTAAAACTGAGATCGGAGGAATTCAGTGCCGACATGTTCTGTTGGATGGAAGGGCTAGCCTGGCAAGTTTAGAGAAACTTAGTTGATGAGGGATATTGAGGGTCTGTTTCGGACAAAGAAGGAGACATATGTCAGGTATAGGCAGCTGGGATCAAGCCAGTCCCTCGACGAGTATAGGGGATGTAGGACTACACTTAAGAAGGAAATTAGGAGGGCGAAAAGGGGCCATGAGATTTCCCTGGCAGATAAGATAAAAGCGAATCCTAAAAGATTCTATAAGTATGTTCAGAGTAAAAGGATAGCTAGGGAGAGAGTAGGTCATCTCAAGAATCAGTGTGGCAATCAATGCGTGGAGCCACGGGAAATGGGCGAGATCTGAAATGAACCTTTCTCGTCCATATTTACCGTGGAGAAGGTCATGGAAACTCGTGAGATCAAAGGATATCCTGGAGCATATCAACATTACAAAGGAGGAGGTGTTGGAGGCTTTGAAGCGCATTAAGAACAAGAACAAAGAAGAGTACAGCACAGGAACAGGCCATTAGGCCCTCCAAGCCTTCGCCGATCTTGAAACCTGCCGAAGCTAACACCTTCTGCACTTCTGGGGCCCATATCCCTCTATTCCCTTCCTATTCATATATTTGTCAAGATGTCTCTTAAACGTCGCTATCGTATCTGCTTCCACCACCTCCCCTGGCAGCAAGTTCCAGGCACTCACCACACTCTGTGTAAAAAACTTGCCTCGAACATCCCCTCTAAACTTTGCCCCTCGCACCTTGAACCTATGTCCCCAAGTAACTGACTCTTCCACCCTGGGAAAAAAAACTTCTGACTATCCACTCTGTCCATGCCGCTCTCAACTTTGTAAATCTCTATCGTGTCACCCCTCCACCTCCGTCCTTCCAGTGAAAACAATCCGAGTTTTTCCAACCTCTCCTCATAGCTAATACCCACCAGACCAGGCAACATCCTGGTAAACCTATCCAAAGCCCCCACGTCCTTCTGGTAGTGTGACGACCAGAATTGCACGCAATATTCGAAGTGTGGCCGAACTAAGTTTCTGTGCAGCTGCAACATGATTTACCAATTTGTATACTCTATGCCCCGACCGATGAAAGCAAGTATGCCGTATACCTTCTTGACTACCTTATCCACCTGCGTTGCCACTTTCAGTGACCTGCGGACCTGTACGCTCAGATCTCTCTGCCTGTCAATACTCCTAAGGGTTCTGCCATTTACTGTATACATCCCACCTGCATTAGTCCTTCCAAAATGCATTACCTCACATTTGTCCGGATTAAACTGCATCTGCCATTTCTCCGCCCAAGTCTCCAACCGATCTATATCCTGCTGTATCCTCTGACAATCCGCATCATTATCCACAACTCCACCAACCTTTGTGTTGTCCGCAAACTTACTCATCAGACCAGCTACATTTTCCTCCAAATCATTTATGTATACTACAAAAAGCAAAGGTCCCAGCACTGATCCCTGCGGAACACCACTAGTCACATCCCTCCATTCAGAAAAATCACCCATCCAATGTTACCCTCTGTCTTCTGTGACTGAGCCAGTTCTGTGTCCATCCTGCCAGCTCACCTCTAGTTCCGTGTTTGCACCAGCCTACCATGCGGACCTTGTAAAAGGCTCTACTAAAGTCCATATAGACAACATCCACCGCACTTCCCTCATCAATCATCTTCGTCACTGCCTCAAAAAACTCAATCAAACTAGTAAGACACCACCTCCCCTTTACAAAACCATGCTGTCTCTCACGAATAAGTTTGTTTGTTTCCAAATGGGAGTAAATCCTATCCCGAATAATCCTCTCTAATAGTTTTCCTACCACTGACGGAAGGCTCACAGGCCTATAATTTCCAGGATCATCCTTACCACCCTTCTTAAACAAAGGAACAACCTTGGCTAAGGTGGACAATCCCCAGGGCCTGACTAGGTGTATCCTAGGATGCTCTGGGAAGCAATGGAGGAGATTGCTGGAGCCCTGGCAGAGCTTTTTGTATCATCATTAACCACGGGTGAAGTACCCAAAGACTGGAGGATAGCTAATGTTGTGCCTTTATTTAAGGAGCGCAGCAGGGATAAGCCAGGAAACTACAGGTCAGCGAGCCTTACATCAGTGGTGGGAATGGTATTGGAAGAGATTCTGAGAGACAGGATTTATATGCATTTGGAAAGGCATGGTGTGATTAGGAACAGTCAGCATGGCTTTGTCCGTGGGAAATCATGTCTCACGAATTTGGTGGAGTTTTCCGAGGAGGTGACCAAGAGGATTGATGAGCGCAGGGCAATGGACGTTGTCTATATGAACTTTAGCAAGAACTTTGACAAAGTCCCACACTGTAGGCTGGTCCACGAAATTCAAACACATGGGATACATGGTGAGCTAGCAAATTGGGTACAAAATTGGCTTGGTGATAGGATGCAGAGAGTGGTAGTGGAGCGTTGTTTTTCAGATTGGAGGCTGGTGACCAGTGGTTTGCTGCAGGGATCGGATTTGGGTCCTCTGTTGTTTGTCATATATATTAATGACTTGGATGTGAATGTAAAGGGCATGATTGGTAAGTTTTCAGATGACCAGAAAATTGGTCGTATAGTGGCCAGTGAAGTAGGTTTTCTGATGTTACAACAGGATATAGATCAACTGGGGAAGTGGCCAACGGAGTGGCAAATGGAAGTTATCGCACACAAGAGTGAAGTGATGCATTTTGGGAAATTAAACCAGGGCAGGACATGTGCAGTGAATGACAGGGCCCTGGAGAGAGTTGTTGAGCAGAAAGACCTCGGGGTGCAAGTCCATAGTTCCTTGCAAGTGGCAACACAGGTAGACAGGGTGGTGAAGTAAGCGTATGGCATGCTTGCCTGCATCGGCCGGGGCACTGAGTACTAGAGTTGGGATGTCATGTTACAGTTGCACATAACGCTGGTTAGGCCACTTTTTGAATACTGTGTGCAGATCTGATCGCCGCACTACAGGAAAGATGTGATTAAGCGAGAGAGGGTGCAGCAAAGGGGCACAAGGATGTTGCCTAGGTTGGAGGGCTTGAGTTAAAAGAGAGATTGAATGGACTGTGCCTGTCTTCCCCGGAGTGAAGAAGGCTGAGAGGGGGCATGATAGAGGTATGCAAAATTATGAGAGGCATAGATAGGCTGGATATCCACAGCCTGTTTCCCATTGTCGGGGTGACTAAAACTAGAAGGCATAGATTTAAGGTGAGAGGGAGGAGGTTTAAAAAGGAACAAATGGGTAAATTTGTCACACGAAGAATAGTGGGAATCTGGAATGAGCTGCCTGAGGAGGTGGTGGAGGCAGTAACAGTAGCGACATTTAAGAGGCATCTGGACAGGTACTTGAATGAGCAAGGCATAGAGGGATATGGAATTGATGCAGGCAGGTGGGATTAGTACAGATAGGCATCATGGTCGGCATGGATGCAGAGGGACAAATGGTCTATTTCGATGCTGTACGACTCTATGACTCTAAAATGGGAGTAGGGGGTGTGGGGGGGATTCTCCAGGTTTAAAATGGGAGCGGTAGAGGATTCTCCATTCCGTTCATTGTGGTTTTAGATGTTGTCCTGTTCACGGTGAGGGTGGGGGTCTAATTACATGGGGGTCTGTTCACAGGAGGGGTATTGGGATGACGGTCTGTTCACAGTAAGTGTCAGTCAACAGAGGGATATCAGATAAGGATCTGCAGCTATGGTGGTCTCTTCACGGGGTGGGGGGAATATTTTCCAGTCGGGTAAATATTACAGTGTCAACGAATTGATGGGAGCAAATAATTAGCCTGGGGGAGAATTTTCTGAGGGCGGGCAATATTTGCAGGGGGTGGGGGCGAGAAAAATACTTGCCAGGTGAGGGGGTAGACAAGGAAAGAGAGAGAATGCAGAGAAAGAAAAAAGTGGAGAAAGAAGAGAAAGAGAAAAAGAAAGACTGAGAAAGTCAGAAAGAAAGAGATTGGGAGAGAGAGAGAGATTGAGTGAGAGAGACTGAGGCAGAAGGAGGGAGAAAGGCAGAGAGAAACAATAAAGATGTGTTACTCACCATCCAACACAGTCTGCACTCCATCGTTGGACTCTAACATCTTCCCTCTGTCAGCTCGCCAATGGAGAAAATATCCTGAGCAGGGGCATTGGGGTGGGAATAGGAGAAAAGGATCAGGACATGGACAGAGAGAGGGGGATTCAGACTAGACTCTCTCACTCATACACACTGTATTCAGCTCCAATTCACCTGGGCACTGAGACTGAGACACAGAAATTCACCTTCACAGACCAGCCGCATGGAAAGAAAGAATGGAGGCTGATGTTGTCCGAATATATCCCAGAACCTGTCACTCAAAGTAGCCAGTCCACCCAAAATACAGCTCATCCAACCATCTCTCAGCATCCTCCATCTGGACACTCCCTCCCAGGTATGGTACAGTCCAAGGTCAACTGGGAATGGGGGAGAGAGGGATATTCCAACCATATCCCAAATGGACCGTCCCTGACAGAAACCTTTGTGTGTGTGTGTGTGTGTGTGTGTGTGTGTGTGTGTGTGTCGCTCTTTCCCCCTCCCCAAAAACTCATTAACAGTGCAGAAAAGCTATTGTTATTTTAAAACCTGGAGGGGCCGGTTTGGATAATGGCCATTGAACACAAATTGTATTCAATGTTTTTCACTTTTCACCTCCACTTGACAGAAAGTTCAGATAATGACTGAAAATGTTTCATGCAGTTACCTTGAAATTCTGGTAACGTGTTTTTGCTGGAGAGGCCGGTTTGACTGCAATATAAACAGGCAGTTTTTATTCGGATTTTCAATTCCACGGTGTGACAAAGCGTGAAACTAGAGCCAGGTTAATGATGCAGCCAAGAGAACATATACAACTGGTGACATTTAACGCAACAATTCTCACCCATACTTAGAGTTATATTTGTCAATTATTGTTTGTAGTTTATTTGATGCTGCTGTATTTTTGCATTCCCCTGTCATCATTGGAAAAAAAAACTTTCTTAACATTTACCACTTTAATGTTACAAGGTTTTACAAAGCTGCAAAATGGCCATTTACGAAAGATCTGCCACTTTTCAACTCCAGACCAGATACCAGCATTGAAAGACAGGTGAGAGAGAGAGGGATGTCATCACAGTATTGATGAAGAACTCAACACAACTTATTTGGAAAATTTTTATTTATAAATGTTTGTCTGTCTTTTATTTTATGCTGTTTTTTTAAATTTATGCATTAACTTTAATCACTAACAATAATTTTCCAAACATGAGCGAGTTTAATGTTACAAGTGTTCACATAGTTGGAAAATAGCCATTTTAGGCAAATTGCATTGAAATTCTTTTACGAAGCATCTCAAGTTTACAGAAAGTAAATTCCTCAAACTTGTGAAAACCATCAAACTCAGTAACCCTGTCTCACTGCAGTTACTGCTCCCTCTCTCCATCTCCATCTGCTGGTGTCTCCGTCTCACTGCAGTTACTGCCCCCTCTCACCATCTCCATCTGACGGTGTCCCTGTGTCACTGCAGTTACTGCTCCCTCTCACCATCTCCATCTGCTGGTGCCCCTGTCTCACTGCAGTTACTGCACACCCCTCACCATCTCCATCTGCTGGTGTCCGTGACAAACTGCACTAACTGACCCCTGCTCATCTACTCCATCTGCTGGTGGCCCTGTCTCTCACAGCAATTACTGTCCCCCACTCACCATTGCCATCTGCTGGTGTCCCTGTCTCACTGCAGTTACTGCCCCCTTACCATCGCCGTCTGCTGGTGTCCCTGTCTCACTGCACTTACTGAACCCCTCACGATCTCCATCTGCTCGCGTCCCTGTCTCACTGCAGTTAAGATCCCCCCTCACCATCTCCATCTGCTGGTGTCCCTGTCACACTGCAGTTACTGACCCCCTCACCATCTTCATCTGCTGGTGCCCTTGTCTCACTGCAGTTACTGCCCCCCACCATCACCATTCCAGTGTTTGAAATCATTCAACTCTTTCCATGATTTCACCAATTTAACAATGAGATTGAAAGGGTATTTCACCGCCTTCTTAACCTCCTGTCTGAATTTCGTCTGGGTCACAGTGTAAATACATGTGTTGGTGCATGAACTGAGAAGCTGCAGCATTTCGGATGTGTGATTTATGATATAGAAAGGGTCAGTGTAAGAGGAATGATATTGAATATCTGCAATTCGCCGATAAATGATAAACACAATCAGTGTCATCCATAACAGTATAAAACCGGCGGATATACTGAAAAGTAAAATGATTGATTTTCTGCGATTCTCCATCTCAGGGTCCTTGTGATTCTCTCCATTGCTGTGGTGCCGCAACCCCCTGCGGACATTACTGGAGAATAAAATCCGTCTGATAGTCAGAACATTGAGGAGCAAAATCAGAAAGACCGGGACACAAGGGGTTAAAATAAGTTGAATCAATTCAAATGCCCCCCATATGGTGGAAGTATAGAAGCTCAGTTTATAATCACAACCCATGGGAAGATTCTCAACAATGTAATCTTGTTCCCGTGTAAAGTACCAGGGTAGAGACTCCAAACATCCCAGCACACTCACTGTTCCCACAACCACAGCCGCCGTTTTCTCACTGCAATATTTTGTTTTTAGCTTCTCACAACAAATGGCCACAAATCGATCAAAGGTGAAAGCGACTGTGAGCCAGACAGAAACATCTATGGATGCACACAGGGGTAATAAAGAGGAATGAATCTGGGAAATAAATTAAAACAATTGCAGTCAATATGGGACCAGTGATAACGACCAGGAGATCAGACACTGCCATTCCCACCAGGTAGACAGTGATACATTTGGAGAGACCGCACTTTCCTCGGGACAGGATCACAATCGCCACCAAGTTAACTGGAAGAGAGAGAAAAGGAAGCAGAGAAGTTAATGATCAGACCTGGAGACAAAACAACAGTTTGACAGCATCTGGGCTGAAATTTCCAACTTTGTTGCTGCATCGAGGAGTGAAAACTGATTCATTGACCTGGGCAGTGCTTTTCCACAGTGAAATGTTTGAAAATACAATTATTAATAATGAATTGGGAAATTGATGCAGAAAGTGAATAATGTGAGCACTGGATCCATTGCAAGTACTGAGTGAGGATGCAGTGCTGTGGAGAAATGGGAAGGGCTTTTCCACAGATGTAATCCAATGGGTTAATTGTGAAGTTTTTCTCCAGACTGTTGTTTGGGAAGGTTTGGGGCGAGCGGAAAGTATAGCTGGTTTGTTGTTCTGGGGGCGGGGAACCGACAGGGACTGTTACCAAATGGGGAAAACACTGAAAACTGCAGCGCTGAGTATGAGAATCAGCCATGATCTAGAATGGCAGAGCAGGCTCGAGGACTGAATGTCCTCTTTCTGCTCCTATGTTCCTAACAAGTTGGACAAGGCAGCTGGAGGTGAAGCCAGTGAGTGAGATTGGGAGAGAGAGAAGGAAAAAGACATGTTGGAGCAGTAGGAGAGACTGGAGCAGATGATTTGGGAAAGTGGATAAACTGAAGCAATTAATGAGGAGACTGAAGATTCAATGCAGTGAGAGGAGAGTCTGAGATTCACAGGGAGAGACTGCAGCATAGTGTTAGAGGAAATGTAATCCATAGATCCGAGTAATACAACTCAATGCATACATTCAAACAATAATCCCTGTGGTTATTGGTGTTGCAGAACAGTTCATTGCTTATTGAATTTCGTCAATGTATTTAATTTGTATAGGCTATTAAATATCAATTTGAACATATTTCTGATATCAGCCTCGCTCCTTATTGAATTCAGCAGTCAGAGAGATTTTAAAGTGCAGTATTTAAATAATGAATTACCATCAGTGAAGAACGGATTCTATTCTGTTTATTCAGTCACTAAGTAAGGAATGGGAACTTTCTACAAAAGAAAACGTCGACCTGACAGAAATCAATACAGAGGATCAAGTCCAACATGAAAATGAACACAATCTGACAACAGAAAATTCGACTCACAGTTTCTCTCGCTAATTGTTCTGGACATTCCAGCACTTTATGATGGTGAATTATTCACACTGCTGCTTTTCTCTCTATGTCTTTCCTTCTACTTATCTCTTTCCCTCGGTTCCGTTCTCTCTGCTCCTTTTCTCCTTCCCTGTCTCTCTGGAGTACTCACACCCTGCAAACTTATACTTAATGCTACTTTTCGCACAAGACTTATTCCTAACATTTTGCGCCTGTGTTCTGTTCACAAGCCCCAGGCTCAATGATTCTATTTTCAGAGTCAGTTTGTTCAATGGTGAAAACTTTGTGAATAATTTAATGCATCTACAGAACACCCAAGTCTCCACACGTACACCTACACTCTTCACTTCATCGACAATGCCTGAAATAAACAAGATAAAAAGCTTCTTCCAGGCAAAACTCACAATTATTGAAATTCCTTCTCCTGGAATTACAAAGTAATCTGTTAGAATGTGGGATTGTTTAATTAATAAAACACCAAGATCAGCGCGTAGCTGATAACCTACAGATAAATGGAAAGGCTCTTGATACCAACTGATAGTGTGTAAACCAACAAATCATTACATCAATGCTTTCTATTTTACAATGTAGTCCAGTGACAGTGAAGGCTCCACAGTAGAGGAGAGAAGGAGATGCGAAAGTGTCAGCAGTAAACTCAGTTCAGTAGCCAGACCTCTGAAGCAACGTCAGACACAGACATAGAGAAATACTATTTGATAACAGTGATAACCAATACATACATTGAAATCCCCGTTAAACTGAACCATGTTATTGGGGAGGGAAGACATTGCGCTGTCCCCTTTTAACATTGAGACCGTGTGATGTCTCACTACCAATCAAAGCAAAAAAATGTTCATAAAAATATTCCAGGACCGGTTACATCCACATCATGGAACTGTTAAACGCTCCTGATGATCTGATTTTTGACCCTAACCGAGATTCTTAATTTGAATGCAGTCAATACACAGAATAATCCAATAACAATGCCACAGTTACTGAAACCAATACCATCAAAGACATAATACAACTCCTGCAAGACTGAAAGAATAGACAATGAGGAGTTTCCATCAGCAAACTGCTGGAAAAGAACAGGTGGCTGAGTAACACACACAGTGAGAAATAATACGGAGTGCAGCAGTACAGCTAACATCGAGTTACACCATTAACAGGTGAGATACTGGCTTACCAGGAACTCCAATTGCTGTAATTACTGGATAGTAAATTCTTGCTATCTGATACATTACTGGATGTCCCATTTCTGTGAGAAGCAGAGACGTCTGTTGGCCTGGAATCCACAGCTCCAGCAGGCACTCTGAGCTGATCCATTCCAATGTGTCCTGATTTATACAGGGGATATGTCTCCACTGACACGGTTATACTCCTGATCATTACTATTAGTTACTCTCACCTGAACAAACACATACAATCAGCAGCTTTGAAACTGATGTAAGTAATGTGGTGGATAAAACACAATCATTTCAATGTTAATGACATTTTCTTTGGAAGACCTCTCTCGGGAATAAACCTGAAATCTGTACTCATTCGGGATAGATGCTACAATTATGAGTGGCGTCATGAATATTTTCCATATTATTGTCTTGATCTTGTTCACTGCTGGCGTTTCTATTGTAAATGTAACTGATCTGTCTGCAGTGGCCAATGAATCCAGGAACAAAAGCGATCCCGTGTTTCTGCCTTTTCCCAGTTAAGATGCGAACTCTGAGTCTCTGATTCAGGACCATGTTCAGGGCTACAAGCTAACAACTACTGTGGGCGATATTAGGTGACAGACACTGTCCACGTCCATTAGGAAGGCAGTCGCAGAGTGATATTATCACTGGGTTAGGAATGTAGACGCCCAACCTAATGGTCTGGGGACAGTGGCTCAAATGCCAGCATGACAGTTGGATAACATGAAGTGAGCTCCCACTCAATGTATAAAGCGGAGGGAGATTCCTCTCTACGTATGAAATGGAGAGAGCACTCATTTCGTGTATAAAATGGAGAGAGCTCCCTCTCCATGTATTAAATGGAGGAAGCTCCCCCGCTATGTCTAAAGTGATGGTGAGGGAGAGAGAGCGAGCAATCGGATTAGGGACAGAGAGAAGGAGAGAGAGAGAGAGACAGGGTGAGGGAGAAAGAGAGAGAGAATGATAGAGACAGGATGAAGGAGAGAGAGAGAGAGAGAATGATAGAGACAGGATGAAGGAGAGAGTGAGAGAGAGAAAGAGAGCGGCATGATGGGGAAGGTAGAGAGAGAGAGACTGGGTGAGGGAGAGACAGAGACACAGACAGAATGAGCGAGAGACACGGTGAGGAGGAAAGAGGGAGAAAGAGAAAGAAAGGGTGCGGGTGAGAGACAGAGAGAGGGGGAAGATTAAAGACAGAGAGACGGGGAAAGGAAGCCAGGCTGAATGAGAGAGAGAGACGGTGAGGGCGAGAGAGAGACGCACACACATAGTGACGGAGAGGGAGGGAGGGACAGGGTGAGGGGAAAGAGGGAGAAAGAGAAAGACAGGTTGAGAGAGAGAGACACAGAGACAGAGACAGAGACAGATACAGAGAGACAGAGTGGAGGAGCGAGAGCGGGTGAGAAGCAGAAAGAAAGACAGGGTGAGGCAGAGAGAGAGAGAGAGAGACAGGGTGAGAGAGAGAGATAGAAAGAGACAGGGTGAGAGTGAGAAGTGGAGAAAGAAAAAGTCAGGGTAAGGAAGTGAAAGAGAGTAAGACAGGGTGAGTGAGAGGGAGAGAGAGAGAGACTGGGAGAGGGCGAAGGAGAGAGAGTGAGAGACAGGTTGAGGGGTGAGGGAGAGAGAGAGGGTGAGGGAGAGAGGCAGCGGTTGAGCGAGGAAGAGGGAAAGACAGCGTGAGGAAGAGAGAGAAACACGGTGATGGAGAGAGACAGAAAGAGAGAGCGAGAGGGTGAGGGAGACAGAGAGAGACAGAGACGGGCAGAGGGAGCGAGAGAGTCAGATAGTGGAAGGAATTTAGAAAGAGTGAGGCAGGGTGATGCAGCGAGAGAGGATAGGGATAGAGAGAGATAGGATGAGGGGGAGAGAGAGCGAGAGAGAGAGAGACAGGATGAGGGAGAGAGCTACAGAATGTGAGAGCCAGGGTGAGGAAACGAAAGAGAGGGTGAGAGACAGCGTGAGAGAGCGAGAGAGCGTGACAGGGTGAGGGAGAGAGAGAAAGAGTGGCAGGGTGTGGGAGGGAGAGAGAAAAAGCGGGAGGGAGAGCGAGAGAGACAGGGTGAGGGAGAGAGAGAAAGAGTGAGAGTATGTGGGGGAGAGAGAGAGAAAGAGAGAGAGAGAGGTTGTGTGTGTGAGAGAGAGGGTGAGGGAGAGGGAGGAAGAGAGAGACACAGGGTGAGGATGATAGACAGCGAGAAAGAGAGATAAGGGGTGGGAGAGTTAGAGTGAAGAAGTGAGAGAAGGTGAGGGGCAGAGCGTGAGAGGGTGAGTGAGAGTGAGAGGGAGGGGTTAGGGGAGCTAGAGAGAGTGGGACAGAGTGATGGAGGGAGGGGGTCAGTGTGAGGGAGAGGGACAGAGAGAAAGAAAGAGAGAGAGAGGGTGGGAAAGAGAGAGAGAGAGAAAGAGAGAGAGAGGGTGAGGGTGGGAGAGAGAGGCACAGGGTGAGGGAGAGAGAGGGAAAGTGAGAAACAGGGTGATGAAGCAGGAGAGTTGGGGAGAGACAGCGTGAGAGAGAATGAGATAACGGGAGAAACAGTTTGAGGGAGAGAGATAGAGTGAGAGAGATAGGGTGAGGAAGCTGGAGAGAGGAGAGAGACAGGGTGAGGGAGAGAGACAGAGACAGTGTAAGGTTGCTAGAGAGAGAGAGAGAGAGAGACAGGGTGAGGAACAGAGAGAGAGACAGGGTGAGGGAGAGAGAGAGAGGGAGAGACAGGGTTCGGGGAAATTTTGCCCCTGTGGGATTGATTGATACTATACGTCCTTATTACAACAGTAAGGTACTGTGCACACTGTAAATATGGACTGAAATTACTGAGATAACAATGTAACTGTTCAATTTTCTGCTGAATCTTATGACTACAGATATACCTGCCATCCTGTAAGAAAGTAAATTCGACACGATGCTAGGAAGTCAAAGAGGACACTGCTAAATTTCATAGCTTGAACTTAGTATGACCACAAGGGTTAAATAAGTTAAATTATTAAATGGCCAATTCATTTGTACAAGTAAACACTCAACACAAATGGCACTGGAATGTCCTATGTGCTGCATTCCTACTCCGACATCTACTCTGTCCGGAATCCTCATGATTTTGAACACCTATATCAAATCTAATCTCACTTTCTCTTCTCTATGGAGAACAACCCCAGCTTCTCCAATCCATCTGCATAACGGAAATCTCTCATCCCTGGAAACGTTCTCGTGAATCTTTTCTGCACCCTCTCTAATGCTCCCACAAATTTCCTAAAGTACGATGTCCAGAATTTAACACAACACCAGTTGAGGATGAACCAGTGTTTTATAAAGTTTCATCATAACCTCCTTGCTTTTATACTCTAAGACTCTATTTATAAAGCCTGGGATCCCATATGCCTTTTAACCACTTTCGTAACTACCCCTGCCACCGTCCATTTGTGCACAGATATCCCCAGGTCTCTCTGTCCCTGCACCGAAATTCTTATGTTCTTAGGTTCTCATGACAGAGAGGGACAGGACAGGGAGGTCCAGAAAGAAGGAGTGAGAGAGAGAGCAAACAAACAGGAAGCACGTTTGGGAACACCACCACCACCTGCAAGATTCCCTTCAAGTCACACACCATCCTGACTTTGAACTAAATCGGCGTTCCTTCACTGTCACTGAGTCAGAATCCAGGTACTCGCTTGCTAACAACACTGTGGGTCGACCTAACCCACATGGACTGCAGTGGTTCAAGAAGGAGGCTCACCACCAGCTTCTCAAGGGCGATTAGGGATGGGCAATAAATGCTTGCTAAGCCATTAACGCATACATCCAACAAATGAATAAAGAAAATAAAAAAATTGACACTGAGTCACTTCAGGAGATATTAGACTAGACGACCAAAAACAAGAGATTGCTTTGAGGGAGCATCTTCAAAGAGGAAAGAGAGTTAGCTAGACGGAGAGGTTTAGGAAATGAATTCCAGAGTTAGGGCCTTGGCAGCTTGAAGGCCCAGTCAACAATGGTGGAACGATTCAAATTGGGAATGCTCAAGAGGCCAGACTGACAGGAGCGCAGATATTGGAGGATTGTGGAGCTGGAGGACATTGCAGAGATAGGGAGGGATCATTTGTGGAAGACAGTTCCAAACTTCTACCACCCTTTGTGTGCAGAAGTGTTAATAAATTTCACCCTTGAAAGGGCTTTAGAGTAATGTTCGATTTTTCGACTGCACCCTCGTCCGTGTCTCGGCCAACCAGTGAGAATAGTTCCTCTCTATCTACCCTATCCGATTCCAGTATTGTCTTGTAAACTGTGATCAATTCACCCCTTACCCTTCGAAATTCCACAGACACAGAGCAAAGCTCCGTCTAAACTGTCCCTTCAAATGCTGCCTAGCGAGTACAGCCTGGAGTTATCTACAGAGTAAATCTCTGTCTTCTCTGGCCTATCAAACACTCCCAGCACAGGTACAGTTTGGGTTAGATACAGAGTAAAGCTTTCTCTTTATATGCCTCTATTTCTCCTGCTCCATCCAGATGGAGAGAGTAACAGTGAGAAAGACAGGGATATATATAACAAGAGAATAATAGAGAAAGGGAAGGTTACGAAGGGGAGAGAGTACCAGAAAGAGGAAAAGATTGGGATGGAGATTGCCATTCAGTGTTCCTGCAAAGCTGTGTGCAGCAGCCTGGAAGGTACCACGCAGGTCCTGTTCTGCGATAAATAATACACGTCTGCAAAGTTTCTTAAAAATTTAAACGGACTGTGCATGAAAAAATAACTGGCCATGCACAGCAACCAAATGTTCCGGGAATACTGGAGCCAGCTGTGGCTCAGTGGGTAATAATCCTGCCTCTGAGTTATACGTTTGTGGGTTCAGGTCAGAAAACAAAATCTAGGCTGATGCCACCCAACAGAAAATGAGAACAGACCAGCGAGACTTGGAAAAGGAAACTTGCGTTAAATTTGTGAGCCTCGCATTTTGGAATGTTTCAGTGTGTGAGTAAATTTTTATATTTGCTGAAGATCCCAAACTTGGAGGAGATGCAAAGAGTGAGAATGATACCAATCGATTGCAACAGGACATAGATAGGCGACAGGTTTAGATAGAGGATTTGATCGGCGTAGGCTTGGAGTGCCGAAGGACCTGTTCCTGTGCTGTAATTTTCTTTGTTCTTTGTTCTTTGAGCAGAATGGGCAGACAAGTGGCAGATGGAATTTAATACAGAGAAATGTGAGGTGCTGTATTTTGGCAGAAGTGATTGCGAGAGGCGATATAGACTTAATGGCACAGTTCTGGAGAGTGTGCAGGGACAGAAGGGCCTGAGGGTACATGTACATACATCTTTCAAGATGGCACGACATATTGAGAGAATGTTCAGCAAAGCACGTGGCATCTTAGGCTTCATAAATAGCGGTGTTGGGTACAAAAGCAGGGAAGCTATGCTGAACCTTTATAAAGCTCTAGTTAGGTCATAACTGTGTCACCACACTTTAGGAAGGATGTGAGGGTCCTTCAGGGGCATCAGAGCAGATGGTAGTTCCAGGGATGTGGGATTTTAGCAAAGTGGATTGGAAACAGCTACTTGAATGAAAATGAGTATCAGAGCAGTGAGAGTTATTGAGGATTGAGAACAAATATGTTCAAACAAAGACAAACAGGGTGGGACTCCCAAATTTAGAGCACCTTTGATGTCAAGGAGAAAACAGGGTGGGATAAGGCACAAAAGGGAAGCGTATGTCAGATACCGAGAGCTCAATACCACAGTAAGCCGAGAGGAGTGAAGAAAGTGCAGGGGTGAAATTAAAAAAGTAAATTAGGAAAGCAAAGAGATGGCTAGAAAAATATTACAAAGTAAAATCAAGGAAAACGCAAAGAGCAAGTGGATAACTAAGGATAGAGTATTACAGACCAAATAGGGAAAGTGCGTTTGGAGGTGGGAGATGTGGGCATGTTTCTTAATGAATATTTTGTGCCTTTATTCATAAAAGATTGGGAACGATGCAGATATTGTAGTTAAAGAGGAGGTGTGTGAAATATTGAATGGGATAGACAGAATGAGAGGGGAAATATTAGGTGTTTGGCATCTTTGAAATTGGATAAATGGTCAGGCCTGGATGCATTGGCATCAATTCAGAGAAGGTTCACTGGGCTGATTCCTGGGATGGAGGGTTTGTCTTATCAGGAATGGTTGAACAGGTTGTGACTATACTCATTGGTGTTTAGAAGAATGAGAAGTGATCTTATTGAAACATACAAGATTCTGAGGAGACTTTACAGGGTGGATGCTGGGAGGATGTCCCCCCCCCTTGGAGCAGAGTTTAAAATAAAGGGTCTCCCATTTATGACAAAAATGAGGAGGAATTTATTTCTCTCAGTGGGTGGTTTGACTTCGGAATTCTCTTCCCCAGAGAACAGTGGAGGTTGGGCCATTGAATATATTCAAGGCTGAGTGAGACCGATTTATAATCGACAAGGGAGTCAAGAGTTATGGGGCGGGGGTGGGGGGGGCAGAGAGGAAAGTGGAGTTCAGGCCACAATCAGATCAGTCATGATCGTATTGAATGGCAGAACAGGCTCGAGGGGCTGAATGGCATACTCCTGCTCCTATTTCTTATGATCATGTGCATAAAATGGAGAGTGTTCTCTTCACTTTTTAAAACACTTTTATAGCAGATGGCCAGCCCATATGTAATACAAATAGGGACGAGGTCTAGTGCAGACCTAACTAATGCATTGATAACTGTGTAAAAGTTATTGAAAATACAGAATTCTTAATATGCATTCACTGGAACAATTTTAGGCGAGTACGTAGCAAGGCCAACAACAGATGGGTCAGTTTTACACTTAGTTTTAAGGCATAATGAAGGGCCGGTGGAAGGTGATTTAGAAAAGCTGGACTGGGAAAAGCTAATTGAAGGTACATCAGTGTCAGAGCAGAGAGAGTGAATCATTTCATCTTGGGGCATTTATTATTCCAGATTTAGCTTTTTTTTTTATTTTCAGTGAAGTTTAAATTCACAAGAGCCCAATATGGGATTTGAGCTCGGGCTTTTTCAGTCATTAGCATAGGTTTTCTGATTGCAAACTGCAAAAGACATTCCCCTTCCTCCTGCTGTTGTCTGACTGTATCAGCTTTTGCATATTGCCCCCAATCCTATTCTTTCATGTGTCTAAGACTGTGATTTCAATCAGACAATGGTAAACCACTTCATTCTCTCAGGACATCGGCTTAAAGACCTTCAGGGACACAATCCACAATCTAATTCACACCCTAATCAAGCAACCAAAATCTTCAACTCCATTCAAACATCCCAATATCCTGTCCCTGCACAGATAACTGACAGTTCCACAATGCAGGAATGTCCGAATGAGAAACCACATTTACCTGGCACAATCCAAACTCCAAATTGAATCATTAAGATATAGAAAATACCACAGAAATGTGACTTGTTCCTTGTAACAGTGAGACTGAAACATTTCCGGGTACTATTCAACCAAGAAGGATTCTGAGAAAAGCCAGAATCGGTATTGAAAGAGAAAGAGAGTGAGTGAAATGGGGGGAGCGAAAGAGAGAGAGAGAGAGAGAGACACTGTTAGCTCCTGTATGTGTAAGGTCTCTCTGTTCCTGCACCCATTTTAACATTGTACCATTTAGTGTATTTGTCTCTCCCAGTCTTCTCTCCAAAATCCATCACTTCACATTTCTCAGCATTGAGTTAACCTGCCATGTGTCCGTCCAATTCACCAGACTGCCAATAGCTTCCTGAAATCTGCTACTATTCTCTTCCCTCTTTACGACATTTTCAACGTTTTGTGTCATCTGCAAACTTTGAAGTTCTGCTCTGTAAACCGAAGTCACATCATTCACAAACATCAAAAAGAGCAGTGGTCCCAATGTAAACCTCTGGGTGACACCACTCTACACCCTCCACCCAGTCTGAAACAATCGTTCACCACTACTCTCTGTGTTCTGTCTCTTCCCCAATGTCGTAACCCCTCTGTCACTGTCCCTTTCATCACAGGAGCGACAATATTGCGAAATAGTCAGGAAAGAGGGGACGATGCAGGCGTTGTGGTTAAGGGTCAATGAGGAGTGTGAAATATTGGATGGTATAAACAGAGTAGAATGATACCTGGACTCCAAGGGTTAAGCTAACAGTGATAATCACAAACCAGAGGAAACAGTTTTTAAATGTGATCTCGGACAGTCCGCTGTGAACTCACCAAATCACAGACTGCTCCAGCACAGCAAGAGGCCAGTCACCCATCGTGCCCGTGTGGGCTCAATGAAGTTCTCCCTGGTGCCCTGGACAATATTTATAACACAACCAAAGTCACTAAAATAAGGCTCTGCTCAATATCTTATTGCTATTTGTGGAATCTTGCAGTGCACAATTGGATGTACCGCTGTACATCTCTACACAGTCTGAGAAACAACCGTTCACAACTATTCTCTGCTTTCTGTGTCTTGGTCAGTATTAGACACAGAGTAAAGCTCCCTCTGCATTGTCCCCATCAAACACTCACCAGACAGGTATAGTACAGGGTTAGATACAGAGTAAATCTCCCTCTGCACTGCCCCATAAAACACTCACGGGGCAGGTACAGCACGGGGGTTATATACAGAGTAAAGATCCCTCTACACTGTCTCCATCAAACACTCCCAGGGCATTTGCAGCAGAGGTTGGATGCAAAGTAACGTTCCATCCATCAATGCCAGCCTCACTCTTCCTCTTTCTCTTTCTCCTCATCTCTCACTACCTGCGCTCTTTCTCCCTCTTCTCATCCGCAGAGCAAGACGTAGAGATTGAGATAGTGTACAGAGGGAGATAGATTTAAAGAGAGAAAAGGGGAGAGATAGACTTGGAAAGTGAGTAATAGAGAGAAGAAATTCGGTTTCAGAGAGTGCAAGAGGGGATGAGAGAGATAAAGGTGGAGAGAGATTACTAAGGGAGAGATTACCAGAGATTACCTCTCCCTTCGTGCCGATCATTCTTTTCCTATTTGTTACCCTCTCTATCTGTGTTCTCCCTCGACCTCGATGTTTCATACTCCATGTCTCTCTCTCGTATGTCTTGTATACTGCAGTGAAGGATTACATCAAATTGTTATGTTTTACATTTGCTTTTTCAATCTAACCTAACAATCTCTCCGTCTGGGAACAGAGGGACCTTGGACTAAATGTCCACTGATTCCTGAGGTAATGGGACAGGTGGATTTTGTCTTCTGACTTTGTCTTTTCTCCATTTCTTTGACTTTCTGTCTTTTCACGACTTCTCTGACTTTATCTTTTCTCTATTTCTCTTTCTCTTTCTATCTTTTCTCTCTTTTTTTCTCTCTTACTTTGTTTCTTTCTATCGTCTCTCTTTCTAACTTTACTCTTTCTTTTTCTCTCTCTTTCTTTGTCTCTTTCTATTTGTTCTCTCTTTTTCTCTCTCCTTCTTTGCGTCTTTCTATCTTGTCTCTATTTCTTTGCCTCTTTCTTTCTTTTCTCTCTTTATTTGTCTCTTTCTGTCTTCTCTCTTTCTCTCCTTTCTCGCTCTTGATCTATCTTTCAGACTTTTTCTTTTTCGCGTTCTATTCCTAACTCTATCACCCCCCGCAATTTATTCCCCCCGCAATTTATCTCCCCTCAAATTTCCCCCCCGCAATTTATTCCACCCCCCGCAATTCCCCCCCCCGCAATTTCCACCTGCAATTTATGCACTCGCGCAATTTATACCCCCCAGCAATTCAAAAACCCCAGCAATTTATATTCCCCCCGCAATTTATATTTCCCCCTCAATTTCACCCCCCGCAATTTATACCCCCCCAATTTATACCCCCTGCAATTTATACCCCAGCAATTTATACCGCCACAAAATATCCCCAACGCAAATTTCCGCACCCCACAAAATTTCCCCCCCCGGACATTTTTACCCCTTCAAAATTTCCCCCCGTGCAAACGTTTTACCTCACAAAATGTCCCCTCCCGCAAAATTTTCCCCTGCAAACTTGCCCCCCTGCAAATTTTTTATCCCACAACATTTTGTCGTGCCGGAATTTTTCTGCCGCAAAATTTCCCTGGCAAATTTCCCCCACGCAATATTTGCCCCTTGCAAATTTCCCAATGCAAATGTTTTTCTTCACCCCCAAATTCCACCCCCAGCGCAAATTTTCTGCCCTGCAATTTTATCCACCACATAAACGTTTTCCCCTGCAATATTTTTCCCTCCTGGTAACCGTCCCTCCCTTGTACAGACACTGCCCCACTAAATAATCCTTGTCTGCAGACCGCTATATTATATCCTCTGTTAACTGACCCCCATCTAATACCTTCACGATGAAAATACTCCCATTTAATTATCCCCTCTCTCCTGTTACAATTCAACCCATATTAATTCCCCCCTGTTAAAAGACAACCCATCTAAATACTCCCACCGAGGAACAGACTCACATCGAAATATCCCCTGGGAACAGACTCCCTTCTGAATACCCCCCAGGACCTGGCTCCCATCTCAATAACCCCCTGGGAACAGCCTCCCATCTAAATACCCCCCAGCGAACATGCTCCCATCTAAAATAAACCCAGGAACAGGCTTCCATCTAAATCCCTCCCGGGAACAGACACCCAGCTAAATAAAACCTGTTAAAATACCCCCATCTAAATACCACCCGTGAATAGACACCCATCTAAATACCCCCCGGGGAACAGTCACCCATCTGTATGCCTCCCCCACCCCCACACGGTAACAGATTCCCACCTAAATATTACCCCCATGGAACAGACTCTCACCTGAATACCTCCACCCGCTCCCCCCCCACGGTAACAGAGTTCCATTCAAATATTCCCCCCCCCAGGAACAGACTCCCATCTAATTACCCCCTGGGAGCAGACTCCCATCTAAATACGCCCCCCCGGGAACAGGCTCCCATTTAATTACCCCCGGGAACAGGCTTCCATCTAAATACCACTGGGAGCAGACTACCATGTAATTACCCACCGATCCCCCACCCCGCGAATAGGCTCCCAACTGAATACACACCGGGAACAGGCTCCCATGTAGTACCACCCGCCCCCAACCCCGCCCGGTAAAATACTCCCATCTAAATACTCACCCCAGGTACAGCCTGCCGTCTAAATACCCCCTGGGAGCAGACTCTGATGTAATTACCCCGCCCCCCCGGGAACAACTCCCACCTAAATACCGCCCCCCGGGGACAGACTCCCATCTAAATACCCTGGGAACAGACTCCCAGCTCATTACACACTGTTAAAAAACCCCCACCTAAATACCCACCATGAACATACTCCCATTTAAATACCCTCCAGGAACAGAATCCCATCTAAATTCCCCCTTGGAACAGTCTCATATCTAAATATCCCCCCAGCCCGGGAACAGGCTCCCATCTAATTACCCACCTGGGAACAGGCTCTCACCTAAATACCCCACCGTGAACAGACTCCCATCTAAATATCCCCCCTCCTGTTAAAAGACAACACATCAAAATACTGCCCGCCCCCCCAGGAACAGACTCCCATCTAAATACCCTCTGGGAGCAGACTCCCATCTAAATACCTCGCCCAGGGAACAGGCTCCCATCTAAATACCCTCTGTTAATAGACCCCCATCTAAATATCCACAGTGAACTGACACCCATCAAATACCCCAGGAACAGATCCCAATCTAAATACCCCCCACCCCCCGGCACAGATTCCCATCTAAATTCCCCCCAGGAACAGGTTCCCATCTAAATACCCCCTGTTAAAATACCCCCCATCCAAATAACCCCTGTTAAAAGACCCCCCTCTAAATACCTCGCATGAACAGACTCCCATCTAATTCACCCCTGGGGAACAGGCTCCCATATAAATACGCCGTGGGAGCTAACTCCCATCTAATTGCCCCCTGGGAGCAGTCTCCCTTCTAAATACCCCCCCAGGAACAGACTCCCGTCTATATACCACCCCCCGTTAAAGCACAACCCATCTAATTACTCCCCGCCATCCCCTCCCCCCCGCAGAAGAGACTCCCATCTAAATACCCCCTGGGAGCATATTCCCATCTAAATACCCCCCAGGGAAAAAAACTCAGAGCTAAATACCCCCTGTTAAAAGACCTCCATCCAAAAAACTCCACCCCCCAGGAATAGGCGCCCACCTAAATGCTCCCTGTTAAAATACCCCCATCTAAATACCCCCAGTGAACAGACTCCCATCTAAATTCCCCCCGAGTGCAGACTCCCATCTAAATACCCACCTGTGAACAGACTCCCGTCTAAATATCCACTTGTTAAAAGATCCCAATCTAAATACACCCCGGAAACATGTTCCCAGCTAAATACTCCACTGTTAAAAGACCCCCCATCTAAATACTCCCTGGGAACAGGCCCACATCTAAATACCCCCCGGAACAGACTCCCAGCTGAATACCCCCTGTTGAAAGACCCCCGTCTAACCCCCACCCCACCCAGGAACAGACTCCCATCTAAATAACCCGCTGGGAACAAACTCCCAGCTAAATACCCCCTGTTAAAAGACCCCCATCCAAATAACGCACACCCCCTAGGAACAGGCTCCCATCTAAATTCCCCCTGTTAAAATACCCCCAGCTAAATACCCCCAGTGAATGGAGTCCCATCCAAATTCCCCCCGGGAGCTAACTCCCATCTAAATACCCCCCTATTAAAAGACACCCATCCAAATATCCCCCGGGAACAGGGTCCCATCTAAATACACACCCCACCCCCGGGAACAGACCCCCATCTGATACCCCCTGCTAACTGACCCCTATCTAATTTTCCCCCTGCCCTCCCACTATAAAAACTCCCCCTTTCTAAATACCCTTCCTGTCCTGTAAATGCCTCCCCTCTACTAATTTCCACCCTGCATCATCTCCCCCGTGAACAGGCACCCCCCGCCAGCCTCCCTGTTGAACTCCCATCCCAGTCAACACTCCCCCATCCGCCTCCCGTGTATTACCAACCTCCATCATTTTCCTGGGTTTGGCTCCGTCTTCCGACAGTCTTTAATTCACTTTAATTCCTGGTCTGGATCAGCCACTGGAATTAAATCAACGGGCTCCCAGGGCCCTGGCACATTTAACTTGTGTCTAGCCAACAGCAGGGCCGGGAAAAGAGCAATGACGCCGTCCCCCACCCCCCAGAGGCGAACAGCATTCTGAGCATTTAATGCACAGTAAGATCCCAGCACAGCCACATCCCTCTCTGTGGAAAGGTGTTTCACCTCTTCTCCCCATCAGCTTCAGGGAATCAAACAGAGCGAGACACACACACACAGACACACACTGACTGGCACAGGGACGGGATGAGGTCATTCAGCTCTTTGATCCTGTCCCATCCATGTTAGATCATGGCTGACTTGTCCCTTCCTCCATTGAGCCACAAGGAGACAGGTAGAGACATTCGGGGAGCAGATACACAGGGAGGCAAAGAAACACTGGGCTGGACTTGGACTTATTGCCAATGGTGCAAACCAGGGTGGAGGGCAGGAGGGTGGTTGTGAATCGGCTGCCCGTTCAGCATCTCTCCCCTGTTTTTACATCAATGGGAGCAAAACTGGGGAGAGATGGAAAGCAGGATCCCGGTTCACAATCACCCTGTACAACACCAAGGCAGCGAGTTCAAATCCAACCCCAGACTGAGGGACCGAGACACAGAAAACAAATCCCGGGATTAGGAAAGAACAGAGAGAGAGATAAATAAATGGAAAGGGAGATGGTGAATGATATGCAGGGAGTCCGAAACCAGTGAGAGAGAAACTGACAAGAGAGCTCAGAAATACCGAGAAGGGCAGAGACAGAGACAGAGAGAGGATGAGAAATGGAGACATACACAGACAGATGTAGATATGGAGAAAGATTCCAGACAAAGCGAGAGATGCAGCGACAGAAAGACGTGGAGGGGCAGTGATACAAAGTAAGATGTGTTTACAGAATAGAGAGGGGTGTCCCGGGAAAGGGGGAAGGGGAAATGCAGAGATAACCTTGCAGGAAAGGAAGAGCAGAGATGGAAAGATTCGGGGATTTGGACGAGAGTGAGAGAAGAAATGGATGTAGTGTTTGGAGTAGGTTATAGAGATAGGGAGGGCTTTAGGGGGCTGGAGGATCTTACAGAAATTGGTAGGATTGTAGGGGCTTCAGGAAGTTGCAGAGATATGGAGAGTGTCGGTGTTGGAAGAGTTTTCAGAGATATAGAGAGTTGTAGGATCTTGAGGGAATTCCAGAGCTCAGGGTCTCAGCAACTTACAGAGAAAGGGACTGTTTCAGTGTTGGAGGAGATTACAGACATAGGGATCGCTGTGGAAGTGGACGAGAATACAGAGATAGGGAGGGTTATAGTAGTGGAGGAGATTACAGACATAGGGAGGGTTGTCGGTGCAAAGGAGTTTACAGAGATACGAAGGGCAGTAGCGCAGGTTTTGATTAAAGATTTCTCAGATATGAAAGGAATTAATAAGAATTGTGTGGACATTAGCCTTTTTCCTGCAGTTGTTAGATTCAAGGGCAGACCTTTACAGTCGAAGGCAGGCCATTGATGATGGAAGATAGGAAACAGTGCATCACATTGAGAATATTGCTTGTGTGGAACTCTCTACCATGAAAATAAACATCAGGAAATACTGGAGCTTAATGAATAACTTTAAACCTGCGGTGGATAGATTTTTTTTCTCGCCAAGTGGATTGAGGAATATGAACTCTAAGGTTGATTATGGAGTTCCGATTCAGATCTGCTATGATGTCACTGAATGGCAGTTCAAACTTGAGGGCTGAATGGCCTCCAGCTAATTATTTGTATACCAATAGTATGAACACTAAACTGAGCAGATTATATCCCGTTATTTTGTGCAAGGAATGATGAACAATCATTTTTTTGGATGTACTTGCAGCCTCACAGTAGATTTTTCTGCTACCTACGATTATCAAATTAACGCCAACATCCTCTCCTCCTTATGTCCCCTCATTCTCCTCTCAGCAACATCTTTTCCACAAGAAGTCAGTTCCTACTGGCACAGGACTCACACTGGATTGTGTGTGTGTGTGTGTGGGGGGGAGGTTGCGTGCGTGTATTTATGTGTGTGTATGTATATGTATGTGAGTGTTTGTGTGTGTGAATGTGCGTGTGCTTTGATTTTATACATTAATGGGCTGTGGGCGTGGCAAGCTAGGCCAGCAATTATTGCCCGTGTCGAATTTTTCGTGAGAATGACATGGTGAGTTTTAGTTAGTATGTGTGTGTGTGTGTGTGTGTGTGTGTGTGTGTGTGTGTGTGTGTGTGTGTGCGTTTGAGATGGTGTTTATGAATGTGACTGCACGTTTGTACTTGTGCGTATGTCACATTGAGAGGAGTTTGGGGTAAATGTGTTCAACCATGTGGCTCCTAAAAATTTTATTAGTTTAAAAACTTTCAGTTTTCTTTCATTCATTGGGAATGGTTAGTTTTTTAATCAGGTCCATTTGAAGTTCATTTGTTTTTTTTGTCTTTGCCTCTTACAAAGATGGCGGCCGCTGACGGACAACAGGACAGGCCACGGCCGTTATTCTTGACAAAGAGAATCCGGGAAGAGACAGGAATGCGCCAAAATTATCCGGCTTCTCCAACAGCGCCGGGAGGAATTTGTGGCTTTCTAGCTGCAGCAAACAGTTTGTTTTATTTGTTTAAAATAGTTATGAAAGAAAATATGTTACGTTTCTTTCTGGCAATTCCTTGGATTCCCTCATCCAAGTGGCCCAGTCTTCACCTGAGAAAAAAAAGACAGAGCTTGGTGGCATGCTATTCTATCATGGAAGGCTGTACAACTGAGCCAGGTCCTGGAACTCACTCAATCGTAGCAACTGTGGGAGCTCCATTGCCAATGGGAACAGCAGCTAGTTCAAGACAGAAGGGCGGGCATCATCTTCTCAAGGGACAATTACGGATCTGCAATTAATGCTGGTGTTGCTAATGGGAAGCACATGCTGTGAATCAATCTACACAGAAAATATTTTGGAAACAGATTTATTCTTTCATAGAGTGGCAAATGACACTACAGTATGTACTTATGATCTGTGAGTAAGTAAGTGTGGTTGATGAATGGGTTAATGTGCGATCTCAATCTAATAGTGCCACTGAATGTGAGCGGGTAGGTGAATAATGTTCATATTCTCCATTGTCTCAGCTCATCTGTGGTGGAAACCATCAGCCATGCCTTTATTATCTAAAACTTGATAAATCAAATACTCTCCTTACTGGCCTCCCTATTTCCACTCTCCATATAGTTCAGTACATCCAACTCCCTGCTGTCCCACCTCTTAACTCGGATGAGGTCCCGTTCACCCATCCCCCAAGTGTTTGCTGACCGACATTCGAACCTGGTCCAACTACATGATTTTTTAAAAAGAAATATTCATCCTTGTGTTCAGATCCTTCCATGACCTCATCCCCATCTCTGTAACCTTGTCAGGCTCCACACCTCTCCCTATGTCTGCATATCCTACACAAGCGATAGCAATATTCCCCAACTGTTTCACCTCCTGCAACCCCTATTACAGTCGCTATTACTGAAACCTCTTCCAGCCCTGCAACCCGCCCTATCCCTGTATCCCCCTCCAGCCCTGAAACTCACCCTATCTTCGCAACCACCTCGAGCCAGTACAACGCCCCTTACCTCGATAAAATCCTCCAACCCTCCAGCCCGTCCAATCTCTCTAACTTCCTCAAGCCCCTACAATCCTGCCTATCCCTTTAATATTTACAAACCCTACAACTGTCCCCATCTCTGTTTCCTAATCGAGCCCATCACCCCGCCTATCCAGAGAGAGAGAGAGGAAGAGAGAGAGAGAGAGAGAGATCTGCCGTTACCATGGCCACCAGGTAGCGAGTTGTGCAGCTGGAGAGGCCGTATTTTCCCCGAGCCGAGATCACAATCGCCACTAAATTAACTGGAAGAGAGACAAGGGAATAATGACTGAAAATTAATGATTAACATTTTACAGACAGTAAGGGCAGGATTTTAGCACCTCCGATAGGTGAGTTGCTGGCGTGTTGGAGGTTAAAATTTTTAAAATCTCAACTCCGAGCACAACCCACCTCTGACCCCTCCATTTCTGGTTTTAATGAAGCTGTGACAGGGCACGGGCAGACCCACGTTCCAAGGAGGCAAGGTTGCAATTGGAATACTTTACTGATGCTGGAAATTTCTGATTTTATGTGTTTGACAGGTTTAACTCTGGCCAGCCCGCTTTCCCTGCTATCATAGGGAACATTTGCATGTGGAGCCCCATGTGCAAAGAAAGCCGGGTTTGGCCATTCTATCCGACCCCCACCAAAACTGGACCCTGAACGGCAAGATTAGACCCGCCCTTCCAGGATCAGAATTCCCTCCAGGATTGGAACCCTCTCTCTTGATCAGACCATACGTCGTCTCTTGGATAACATAATCTCCAGGACCCATCCTTCCCTGGCCTGAGATCACACTTCAGGATAGGAGTCCCCTCCCCTGCTTTCAGGATTGGCAACCGAGTGATCGGATATTTCAAGACTCTTCCTCGCTCTAGAGTTAACCTTTGGAGACCCCAAAGTCAGGCAGCTCCTCCCATTAGCCGGGGTCAGTATTTGAACAACCCTGGTCCGAAGATCAGGTCTAGACTCCTTCATGCCCAATTGGAAGCAAAGCCTGTTAGTGTGACATCAGGCGTGTACCTATCAAGGATTAAAAATTTAGGGTATGCAGTTAAAACTCTAGAACACCTATCCTCAGCTGTGTCATTCACTCTTTAATATCTATACCAAAGTAAAAACAAAATATTGACACTGCTGTAAATCTGATTGAAAATAGCACAATATTGAAGAGGAAAATGTGTTGTAGTGCCAGTAAGCTAGTAATCAGGAGGAACAGGCTAATGCCCCGGGGACACGTATACAAATCCCACATGGCAATTAGTTGAATTCAAATTCAATTCAATTAATAAAGTCAGCAAATCAACAAAAAGCAGGAATTGAAGGTTAGTCTCAGTAATAGTGACACCAGCATTTTTACTGTCAAAAATTATCAGCTTCACTAATGTCGTGTAGGGAAGGACATCTGCCTTCCTTACTTGGCCTGGACTACATATGACTCCAGTCCAAGCGCAATGTGGTTGACTCTTAGCTGCCCTCTGAACTGTTCTGGCAAATAACTCAGTTGTCAAAGGAAATAAGGGATGGCCAATCAATGCTGGCCTTACCAGCAGCACACTCATCCCGTGGAGGAATTAAAGGAAACACTCAGCAGGGCAAACAACATCTGTGGATATAACAAGGGAGTTAACGATTCAATCTGATAGGTTTTCTCCAGTACTGTGCGATATTAGAGATTAACAGTTTTAAAGCAATGATAGAGTTGTGAAAAGTCGGGTATGGGAGTGGAAAGAACAACGGGGAAGGTCAGTGATGAGATGGAGGGCAGGAATAATACAAAGGGCAAAAAAACATATGGCGAATGGGACAAAGGAAAAGGAGAGGATTAAAACGTGGGTGGTTTAAATGGTTACAGAAGATTACAGAAGGAGGGAGGAACCTGGAAAATCTGGCAAAGATGAGCCAGAAAAAGTGACCCAGAATTGTGGGTATACCCAGCAGCTGTTTATTAATAGAGAATCCCTACACCACCTTCACTCTGACTGACTCTGGTTTAACCATCCCTCAATAACAGCACAGGCTGTCCGAGAAAGTGTTTATTATCTGAATATTTTAATCTCAGTGTTGAACTCGAGATGCGATAAAACACCTATTCGAAATTAAGCTGCAATGGAAGAGGATGGGGGGTCAGCTGTCGAGAGGTCAGAGTGGAGGAGGGTGTAGAATTAAAGTGATAAGTGACTGGAAGCTCAGGGATACACTTGCAGACTGAACGGAGTAGTCATGCAATGCAATCACCCAATCTGCATTTGCTCCTGTCCCAATGTCCAGCAGATTTCACCATGTGTACTGAATACTATTACTAAATGGTAAATAGTACAGCACATTGTTTCACCGGGAAGGATTGTTTGGGGCCCTGGATACCTCTTGCTTGGGAATGTGACAGGGAAAATCATCTGATATTGTGGGTAATTGAGGAGTGGACCAGAGTGCAGGGAACAGGGTGGTAGAAGGGGAGCCAAATATATGTTTAGTGCTGGACTTAACCGGATATGGTGGAAATGTTGGTGGATGGCGTGTTCATTGTGGAGGCGAGTGGGGTGGAAAGTGAGGGTCAGGGGAACACTATGATGGCTTTGGCTGGGAGGGGAAAGGGTGAAGGCAGTAACACGGAAAATAGGATAGACATGATGAAAGGTCCTATTAACCACAGTGGAGGGTAACCATTGTATGACGAATAATGACGACATTTCTGAAGCACTGGTGTGAAAGGTAACATCCTCGGAACAGATGGAATAGAGATCGAGAAATTGGGAGAATGGCACAGAGTCTTTCTAGGAAGTGGGATGGGAGGAAAGGTAATCAAGGTAGCTGTGGGAGTTAATGGGATTATTGTAGATATTCGTGGATAGGCAATCCATGAAATAGAGGCAGTATGGTCGAGGAAGGAAAGGGAAGTGTCAGAGACGGCTATGAGAAGACCAGGGACGGATGGGATTGCGAGAAAAAGTTGCAGAAGTTTTCCAGTTCAAGGCAAAAGAAGTAAAAAGGCAGCAGTACAGTCAGCAAACTATCAGGAAAAATGTGAAGGAAGGGAACAAAGAATGGTCCCCGTATTCTAAGCAAATGAAGCACAGCTTAACCCATACAGTTTTCCAGAGACATTATTTGAGTGTGTAATATCCCATTGTTTAGACCCGAGGTCCACACACCATTAATTTACGACAGGGTTCCTGCACAGGGGTCAGGATCACAAAACGGGGTTGGTTTTGATTCCCAGGCCAGAGTCACTGACAACGAGTGGGGTTCCAGTGGAAATGGTGAGAGAATGACACAAAACCAATCAATTTCAAATGGGACCCTCGGAATCTACCAGCAAAAGATGCTGGAAGGAAACGAGGTGGGAATCGGGCTCATTGTGCTGGAGCCTGTTCTCCTCCCGAAGCCGGGTTTTGTTGCGTGGGTTTGGAGAATCCAGGCAGAATCAGGATTGCAGGTTCTGATTCTCCCAGGAGCTGGATAGGCCAAATGATGCCTTCATGCCCAGAGACCAACTGAGGTCCTTGAGTGGCCTATTCACGGGGCTACAGCTTCACAGGACTGGACCTAATATCCTCACAGGGAGATTGGACAGCGCTGCTGGGGAGTGTTTAAACAGTCTTGTCAGTGGGATGGGAACCGGAGGCATAGCTCAAATTGGAATGATGTAGAATTTAAAACATGAGGTAGAAAAGTAGACAACAGCATTAGAAGGTATGCGAAACAAAGGCAAGTCTCAACTAGTTTTAGAATGCAGAATAATATTAAGAATCCAAGGTTAAGGGCACACTACCTGAATGCTAGCAGCATTCGAAACAAGGTAGGTTATTTAAAGGCACAGATAGAGGTAAATGGGTATGATCTCATTGTCATTACAGAAACGTGGCTATAGGGTGACGAAGACCGGGGACTGAAGATTCAAAGAGATTCAACATTTGGAAAGGAAAGGAAAGCAGGCAAAGGAGGTGGTTTCGCGCTGATAATATGGGATGGGATTAGTATATTAGTAAGGGATGGTCTCAGATCGTAAAAACAAAATGTGGTGTTTGGGTGCAGCTATGAAACAGAAAGGGGCAGCAAACATTGGCAGAAGTTGCTTATAGGCCAACAGGCAGTAGTGACAGTGTGGGTCATGGTGTTAATCAGGAGATTAGAAATATGTAGCATGGGTAATACAGTGATTATGGGTGACTTCAATCTGCAGATAGACAGGGTTAATCTAATGAACACTAGTGCTGTGGAGGACAAGTCGTTGGACTGTTAGGAATGGTTATCTGGAGCAGATGTTGTGGAACAGACCAGAGAACATGCTATTTTAGATCTAGTATTAGGTAACGATAAAGGGCTAATTAATAATTTTGTTGGTAAAGATGCTTCCAGGATGAATGACCATATATGATAGAATTTTACGTTTTGTTTGAAAGTGAGGTCGTTCAACCTGAGCCAGGGTGTTAATTTTGAACAAAGGAAATTATGAAGCTATGAGGGGCAATTTGGCTGCTGTGGTTTGGGAAAATACAATAAAAGGTCTGACAGTGCAGAGGAAATGGATAGTCTTCAAAAAAATATTTCATAGTTTACAGCAACCGAATATTCCTTCAAGGTGCAAAGAAAACAAATGTAAAGGCAGTCAACAGTGGCTAACAACGGAAGTTAATGTTTGTATAAGATTAAACTAAAATGCCTATAAAGTTGCCAGAAATAGTAGTAAACCAGTGGGATGGGAAGATTTGAGAATACATTAAAGTCGGACCAAAAACTAATAAAGAAAGACAGAATAGAATATGAATATAATAGTCAAAAAGCAAACAAAGTAATGCACTTCAAAAGCCTCTATGTCCATAAAAAGGAAACGATTGGCTCAGTCAAATGTGGGTCCATTACAGGTATTGTCAGCAAAATTTATAATTGGAACAAAGAAATTGCAGAGAAGCTAAATGATTTCTTTGTGCCTTTCTTCTCTGAGGAAGATAAAAGAAATTTCCCAAAATTAGAGATCCAAGGTACTCGGGAGAAAGGGAATATGATGGAAATTAGTGTGAGTATGACGGCTGTATTGCAGAAATGAATGGGGCTGAAGGATCCTGCAGATTTGAAGGTCGCAAATGTCACAACACTACTTTCGAATGGAGGGAGACAGAAGACAGGGAACTACAGACCTGTTAGCCTCACATCAGTAGTAGGGAAAATGTAAAGATCTATTGTACAGGATGTGATAAATGGAAACTCGGTTAATAATGATCTGATTGGGCATAGAAAATACATGGTTTCATGAATGGGAAATCATGTTTAACGAACCGGTTGGAGCTTATTGAACAGTTTACCATCAGAATTGAGAAAGGGGAGTCGGTGGACCTGGTATACTTGAATTTTCCGAAGGCTTTTGAAAACGTTACCCACAGCAGATTGATAGCAAAATTAAAGCACGTGGGATAGGAGGCAATACACTGACATTGATTAAGGATTGGTTAGCAGGCTGAAAGCAGAGAGTCGGAATAAACGTGTCATTGGCATTGGCAGGCTCCCATTGGCAGGCTGCAAATAGTGAGGTACCACTGGGATCAGTACTCGGGCCCCAGCTGTTCACAATGAATCTTAATGATTTGGATGTGGGGGCCAAATGTAATATTTTCAAGTGGGTGGATGACACAAAACTCAGTGTGAATGTGCTTTGTGAGGAATATGCTAATTGGTTTGAAGGGGATTTGATCCGACCTACAGAGTGGGCAAGACATTTGCAGATAGAATATAATGTGGAGAAGTGTGAGGTTCTCCATTTTGGCAGGAGTAGCAGATGGGCAGAGTTTATCTTCAATGGCAACAGATTAGAAAGTACAGACGTACAAAGGGACCTCCATATGTTTGTCAATAAGTCACTGAAAGCTAACATGCAGGTGCATCACGCAATTAAGAAGGCTAATTGCACGTTCGCCTTTATCACAAAAGGATTTCAGTGCAGGAATAGTGAAGTCTTGCTTCAATTGTCTAGACCTTGGTTACACCACACCAATAGTATTGTGTGCAGTTTGGTCCCCTTACCCGAGGAAGGATCTTATTGCCGTGGAGGGAGTGCAACGAAGGTTCACCAGACCTGTTCCCAGGATGGCGGGACTGTCCGATGAAGAGTAATTGCAGAAACTGGGCGAGTATTCTCTCGAGTTTCGAAGCATGAGAGGTGACCTCATTCAAACCTAAAAAAATTCATAAAGGGACAGACAGGGTGGTTGCAAGTAATTTTTTTTTTCCCCGGGGTGGGGAGTCTGGAACCAGGAGACACAATTTCAAAATAAGAAGGAGATATATGAGTCGAAATTGCCTTACTCAGAAGGCTGTGAATCTTTGGAATTTCCTGCCTTAGAGGGCTGTGGAACCTTAGTCATTGAGTATGTTTAAAGCAGAAATCGTGGGATTTCGAAATACGAATGACATAAGGAGATATAGGGATAGAGTGTAAAAAAGGCATTGAAGGGGATTATCTGCCATGATCGTACTGAATGGTGGAGAAGGCCCGAAGGGCTGAATGGCCTACTGCTGCTCTTCTGTTTCTAGTACCGGTAGTGGCCACCGCTCCCGGTGGTGCTGCCGTTACTCTGTGCTGCCGGCCCTGTGATTGTGCAACCCACGGCCCTATAAAGCCATCAATGCGATAGGGACGCCGTCTCGTTAAACTTTACAAGAAAAGACAGGAGGGTCGGTCCTGGGGCAGCGGCGGGGGAGGGAGGGCAGTGAGGGGTGACATTTCAGGCCAACTCCTGGAATCATGCCTCCTGCACAGGACACAGCCCATCGAGTCTGTCAGGAAGGATCCCATCCACTGAGTTTAAGGACAGCTCGCATTTACTGGCCTTTGGAGCAGTCAGGACAGACTTACGTGGACAAACATGTAAATGGATTTCTGGAACACATCTGTGAGCTCAGAAGATAGGAAGTCTCATGTGTTTTGGGACACTCAGGGCAACATGAGCCAGTGAATGAGGAATCAGAGCCTGAAGTAGGGGAAAGAGGTCTCTGAGGGGAAGAAATAACTGTCCAATAAGGGTGAATAAATTCCAACAAAATAAATCCCACAACATTAAAGGTAGAAAGTAGTAAATATTCGATAAAGTAATCAAAGAGTGGGAAAAGTCTATGGTTCGGATTCATACTAAAAAGATAGGGAAGAAGCACAAGAGGCATTATTTTCGGTTCCTTAATAATCATCAGGAAACAATCTAAAAGGACTGGCGGACTGTTAATGTGGCTGTTATACTTTACATGTAAGGCAGAACATGTCCAAATAACTATATAACAGTCAGCGTCAGTGGCACAGAAATTACTGGAACCCCTTTTCCGAGATGTAACGGATAAACACCTGGAAACACCTGAATAATGAAGAGTATTCAGCACAAATTCCAAAATGAAGGTCATACTTGACCAACCTTATTGGATTTTTGAATAATGTCAGAAAGCTTAGATACATGTAATACAGTTGATGTCATGGCCATTAATTTTCGAAAGGTCTTCAATAAGGGACCATGTATCAGACTGATGATTAAAATCAGAGCAAGTGGATTTAGGGGACAAGTAGCAGAATGGACAGCAATCTGACTACAAAAGCAGAAAACAGGGAATAAGGGTTAAAGGTATTTTGTCAGATTGGCAGAGGTTGGGAAGTGGTTTTCCACAAAGGTCAGCGCTGTGAATACTGTCCGTCACCACTTAAATAAACCATATGGATGTGGGAAGTAGAAGCACAATTTCACAATTTGCAACCAAGTCTAAATTCAGAGTACAGTTGATACCGAGTAAGAATGCAACCAAATACCTGAAAACATTATTAATAATACTTGATAAAGTTTCACAAAGGTCATTTAAATTCCTAATTATTTTGAGGAGTGCCCAGTGTGAGCTGCTTAATTTTGTTCTGATAAATAAGCATCTCAAATAATGCTTGGACGACAAGAGTCTGAATGGGGTCAAAGGGGAAAGAGGTTCAGGGGACAGATTCTCAAATCATTGAAAGTAGCAACACATGTTAACGGGCCTGTACATTACAAAACAATCACAGGAGCTCAATTCCAGAGGACTGGAATGGAAAAAAACAAAGAGCTGATCTTATACTAAAATAGAAGCATGGTTTTACAAAACTTTGCGTACTGTGTGTAGTTCTAGTCTCCATGTTACAAAAAGGATACTGATGCATTCGCGATGCTGCAATTATTTTTAATCAGATGATATCAGAGCTGAGAGAAGTGTACTGTTTATTTCACCATTCATATTTTACAAAGTTATTATTTACCTCCCTTGCTATGATCTCTCTATTATGAAAACAGGATATGTATGTTCATTAGCTGTAGGTATCTCCTCACAGTGACACAATTCACTGAGCCAAGGGAAAAGATTGGTACAAGTTACATCTGGTGAGATTCTGAACATAGAACATAGAACATTACAGCGCAGTACAGGCCCTTCGGCCCTCGAAGTTGCGCCGACCTGTGAAACCATCTGACCTACACTATTCCATTTTCATCCATATGTCTATCCAATGAGCACTTAAATGCCCTTAAAGTTGGCGAGTCTACTACAGTTGCAGGAAGGGCGTTCCACGCCCTTACTACTCTCTGAGTAAAGAAACTACCTCTGACATCTGTCCTATATCTATCCCCCCTCAACTTAAAGCTATGTCCCCTCGTGTTTGCCATCACCATCCGAGGAAAAAGACTCTCACTATCCACCCTATCTAACCCTCTGATTATCGGATATGTCTCTATCAAGTCACCTCTCCTCCTCCTTCTCTCTAACGAAACCAACCTCAAGTCCCTCAGTCTTTCCTCGTAAGACCTTCCCTCCATACCAGAAAATATCCTAGTAAATCTCCTCTGCACCCTTTCCAAAGCTTCCACATCCTTTCTATAATGCGGTGACCAGAATTGCACGCAAAACTCCAGATGCGGCCGCACAAGTGTTTTGTACAGCTGCAGCATGACCTCATGGCTCCGAAAATCGACCCCCCGACTAATAAAAGCTAACACACCATATGCCTTCCTAACAGCCCTATTAACCTGGGTGTCAACTTTCAGGGATTTATGTACCTGGACTCCAAGATCGCTCTGCTCATCTACACTACCAAGAATCTTCCCATTAGCCCAGTACTCTGCATTCCTGTTACTCCTTCCAAACTGAATCACCTCACCCTTTTCCGCATTAAACTCCATTTGCCATCTCTCATCCCAGCTCTGCAGCCTATCCATGTCCCTCTGTAACCTGCAACATCCTTCGGCACTATCCACAACTCCACCGACCTTCGTGTCATCCGCAAATTTACTAACCCACCCTTCTACACCCTCATCCAGGTCATTTATAAAAATGACAAACAGCAGTGGCCCCAAAACAGATCCTTGCGGTACACCACTAGTTACTAAACTCCAGGGTGAACATTTGCCATCAACCACCTCCCTCTGTCTTCTTTCGGCTAGCCAATGTCTGATCCAATGCACTAAATCACCTTCAATCCCATACTTCCGTATTTTCTTCAATAGCCTACCTTGGGGAACCTTATCAAACGCCTTACTGAAATGCATATACACCACATCCACGGCTTTACCCTCATCCACCTGTTTGGTCACCTTCTCAAAAACCTCAATAAGGTTTGTGAGTCACGACCTACCCTTCACAAAACCGTGCTGACAATCGCTAATGAACTTATTCTTTACAAGATGATTATAAATCCTATCTCTTATAACCTTTTCCAACATTTTACCCACAACCGAAGTAAGGCTCACAGGTCAATAATTACCAGGGCTGTCTGTACTCCCCTTCTTGAACAAGGGGACAACATTTGCTATCCTCCAGCCTTCCTGCACTATTCCTGTCGCCAATGACGACATAAAGATCAAGGACAAAGGCTCTGCAATCTCCTCCCTGACTTCTCAGAGAATCCTAGGATAAATCCCATCTGGGCCAGGGGACTTATCTATTTTCACACTTTCCAAAATTGCTAACACCTCCTCCTTGTGAACCTCAATCCCATCTAGCCTAGTAGTCTGTATCTCACCTGAGATATGAACTGATCCGTCAAAACTTAATCTGTTGCACCAATATTAATCCTGCATCATTAATAGGTAATTGGCTTCAGCACACGTGGCCCACAGCAGGACTATGTTAGATGAAGGTATTAATCAGCAATAAAATAAATAGCGTTCACAGTAACTATACTCAGCTTGTGAATAATTCATTATTACAATATTAGAATACGGTATCAGTGCTGTCGCGCAGTTTAAATGCCGGTAAATAGTTAGCGTCTGTTTCAGTCAGAAGAGTTCAAAAGGAAACAGAAATATCAATACATTTAAATTTATACATGGATTAGAAGACCTCAGTAAACATCTTCCACTTGGCAATCAATTCGGAAGACCCAAACGCATCTCAATAGAGAGATCTATCATCTGAAGCAAAGATTTCAAAATAGAAACGGATTGGACAATTGCAGTCATTACAGTAAAACATGCTCACTGAGATCAGGTGTCCCACTCCAGTTTATGACCAACACTCCACACAATTCCACAATGACAGATACTCCCAATAGTACATGACCACTGGAGTCAGATGTTTCGCTCCTGTTAGAGACCCACACTCAGTACAATTCTACAGTGACAGATGGTCCCAATAATACCTTATTTTAAAGATTTGGCTTCAGTGATATCTAAGTTAACATTACACGATTTTCCACTGAATGCAATAACTTGATAATTCAGAGAGCCTATCAGTTACAATCAGAGCTTTATTATCCGTAAAGGGAATACAATAAAACCGCAGCGACAATGCAGGATATTTGACATAAGAAAATGATATCAGTGATGGGTTGTCTGTATATCGCTGACCACTAGATCACCAAATAACATCCTTTGTCAGAGAAGAAATATAGACCAGTTCACACACAGTTTTACCCAACTTCAATGGTTATAATCACTTACCAGGATCACCAATGATGACAAGGATCAGGTGATATATTTTCCTGATACTGATCAGTGTTTCAAGCATTTTCTGTATGAAGTGATCTGTCCTTTTGTACTGCCAGCAATCTCTCTATATTGAACTCAGAGGTGATACATTCCCAGCGCCTATAATTTATACCCTGTGGGATCTCCATGGGAAATTGAAATTGCAATGTTTTTTAAATTTGAAGAAACAGATTACGACATCGACTTCAGTCCCTATTGTCACAAAATATATATGTTTCAGAAGTTGAATTGGAAAACTGCTGAGACTGGACTATTCTGATCACATCAATTGACTCATGGAGATTAGAAGCCATATTCTCCTAGCAATGAGGTTGTTCTTTCAAACTTCATCCATCATATCTCTAGTCACATGTTGTTTCAGTGATGTCCTTCACGCGCCTGTGACAATTCAGCAATTTAACTGCAAATGTGTGGATGTTTCCTTCAGGGCTCGTCTACCTCACTGTGGATTCTGGCTGTCCCCTTTAACTTTGGTCATTCAGTAATTAAATACCAAGTACAGAATATCTCTCTCAAATCTGCTCTTCTTCATTGTGGGATATGGTTGCTTCTTTAACTGTGGACTTTCAATTAAGTGATCAGAAAGAGTTATTTGTGACTATGCATTGCATAATTGAACTAATGCAGCATCTCATCCTTCATTACCAATACAGCCCCACATCCTTTTCCTTTTTCCTATCCTTCTCAAATGGTGAATACCTTGAAATTTCAGTTCACAGCTTTGGTCAGCTGCAGCCACGTGTCCGTTGAAGAACATCCTTGGTATCTAATGTTCCATCAATTCATCGATTCTACCTTAATGCGAATGCTACATGCAGTCGATAGAGTGCCTTAAATTTGGCCTTTTATAACTTGTTTCCCCGTATTTTGACCCGATTTGATGCTGGCCTTTGTTTCTGCTGCCTTCCACTTTCGCTTACTTCCTTTGTTACTACCATTACCAGCTTCTTTTTTCTCCTATCTGAAATCCCTCGCAGGTTCCCATCCTCTGCCAAGCTACTTTCAAACTTAACCAGCATCATCGTACATCGTCCTGCGAGGATATTGGTCTCCGTCCTGCTAAGGTATAATCCATCCTTCTTGTCGAGTTTCCTCCTGCCCAGAACGAGTACTGATGCCTCAAGAATCTAAAGTCCTCCCATCTGCAACATCTTTCCAGCCACACCTTCATTTGCTCCACACTTCTATTTCTGTATTCACCAGCATGTAGCACTGGGAGTAATCATGAACTTACTCCTTTTGAAGTCTTGCTTTTTAATTTCTTTCCTATCTCCCGAAAATCTGTTTCCAGTTCTTCATTCCTCTTTCTCCCTGTCTTTAGTAGAGATGTGGTCCATGAGCTCTCGCTGTTCACCCACCCTGCAGTTGCACAGTGTTATCCTTGATGCTGTCACCAAGGGAGACAACATACCATCCTGGATTCACACCTATGGTCGCAGACATGCCTGTCTGTTCCCCTAATTATTGAATCCCCTACCACTTTCACTTTTCCACTCCTCTTCCTCCTGTCCTGTGCAGCTGAGCTGTCCGTGGTTTCACGGACTTAGCTGTGGTTGCACAACCATGAGGAACCATCATCTTCACCTGTAAGCAAAGAGGGAAATCTATCAGTGAGCGAGATCGACTCAGCAGAAAACTGGACAACCTGCCTGGTCCTCCAAGCCTATCTGGTGGTCACCCATCCCCTCTCTGCCAGACCTCTCTTCACCTACAGTGTGAACGTATCTCTAAACATAGTATCTACATAGTTCTCAGTCTCACGGATGTGGCACAGTGTCTCCTGCCAGGTCACAAGTTGAAAACCCAGGAGACCAGCCTTTTGCAGCTGGTGACACTTCCTGAACATGTGGTCGTCTATGCAACTGGAAGCGTCCAGAAACAATATCCACCATTTTAAACATCCAGCATGCTATGCCACTGTGGGAGCCATCACACCCTCATGACAGGCACACGAGCATATGGAGATGGTGAGAGGAGGGACAGTAACTGCAGTGAGACAGGGGCACCAGAAGATGGGGATGGTGAGAGGGGACAGAAACTGCAATGAGGCAGGGGCACCAGCAGATGGAGATGGTGAGAGGGGGACAGTCGCTGCAGTGAGACAGGGACACCAGCAGATGGAGATGGTGAGAGGGGACAGTAACTGCAATGAAACAGGGACACCAGCAGATGGAGATGGTGAGAGTGGGACAGTAACTGCAGTGAGACAGGGACACCAACAGATGGAGATGGTGAGCCATTGCTGATGGGAGATTCAGTGTTGCTGAGAGTCTGAAAGTTTCAAAATGTTTGAGAAGTTTATTTTCTGTAAACTTGAGATGCTGAATAAAATAATTTCAATACAATTGTTGTTAAATGGCTATTTTCCTATGGCTATGTAAACACTTGTAACATTAAACTGCTTCCTATTTGGAAAATTGTTTTGAGTGATTAAAAATAATTCATAAACAAAACAACAGCATCAAGTAAAACTCAACAATCATTTACAAATAAATCTCTCTAAATAAGTTGTGTTGAATTCTTCATCACTAATGTTATAACATCTCTCTTTCACTCTCACTTATCTCTCTATGCTGGCATCTTCTGTACTATAACTCAGAGTAATTAAAGTTTTGATCCGATTGTCTTTTGTAATTTAACATGGAATCTGCTTTCACAATCCTGTCAGACAGTGAATTCCAGACCAGAACAACTCGCTGCCTATTTGTTTCAGCCCTCTGCTAGTGTTAATAGCCTCTCCTCATGTCTCCAAACTGAGGAAAAGGTTTTGAATGCAATTAATTTCTCCAGGACAGCAGCTGCAGAGGAGCTGGAGCCACCTGAATGTGGACAAGCGATGAACAAAAATCATCTCTGAATCCCCCAGGACAGCAGAGGAAAGAAAAAGTCAGGAAGCAAATGGAAACAAGTGACACTTTATTGCAGCAGTAAAAATTATTTGTCAGAATGTGCAGGTATTCTCGCTGAGCTTTATACAAACTGGAGGTGAACATTGGATGGTCTTTCATACAATTTGTGATAAATGTACATTTCACAATTTTGTAAACCCATGTGACATTAAAGTTGTAACTGTTAAGAAGGTTTTTTTCGATTGATTACAGGCTAATGCATAAAGACAGCATCATCAGATAAAGAACAAAGAATCATTGAAAAATATAACTGTAAATATGGGTCAGAACTGTTGTGTGAAATGTCACCAGATGTGAAAGTTCTCTTGGCTGCTTCATTAACCTGGCTCTAGTTTCAGTCTTTATCACACAGTGAAATTGAAAATCCGGGTAAAACTACTGCAGTAAAACCGGCCTCTCCAGCAAAAACTCACTTCCTGAATTTCAAGGTAACTGCAGTGAGACATTTTCAGTCATTTTCTGAACGTCTGTTAACTGGAGGTGAATAGTGAAAGACATTTAATGCAATTAGTGTTAAATAATCATTATACAAACCGGCCCCTCCAGGTTTTAAATTACAGCAGATTTTCTGCTCTGTTAATGAGGTTTTTGGGGGACAGACAGACAGACAGGCAGGTTTCTGTCTGGAATGGTCCATTTGTGATATGGCTGGAATATCCCTCTCTCCCCAATTCCCTGTTCATACAGAGACTCACCTTGCCTGGGAGGCAGTGTACAGATGGAAGAAGCTGAGAGCTCGTTGGATGAGCTATATTTTGGGTGGACTGGCTGCTTTGAGTGACTAGTGCTGGGATATATTAGGACAACATCGGCCTCCATTCTTGCTTTCCATGCGGCTGGTTTGTGAAAGTGAGTTCATGTGTCTCAGTCTCTGTGTCTCTGTGCCCAGATGAATTGCAAGCTGATTACAGTGTGTGTGTGTGTGAGTGAGAGTCCAGTCTGAATCCCCCCCTCTCAGTCCCAGTCCCGACCCTTTTCTCCAATTCCCTTTCTGCCTTTCTCCCTCCTTCTGACTCAGTCTCTCTCACTCTGTCTCTCTCTCTCAATCTCTGTCCCTCAATCACTATCATATTCTCTCTCTCTATCTTTCTCTATCTCTTTGTGTCTATTTCTCTCTCTCTCTCTCTCTCTGTTTTTCTCTCACTCTGTTTCTCTCTCTCTCTCTGTTTTTCTCTCTATCTCTGTTTCTTTTCTCTCTCCCTGTTCCTCAATGTCTCCCTCTCAATCTCTCTATCTGTGTTTCTCTCTCTCTGTATCTCTCTCTCTCTCTCTCTCTCTCTCTCTCTCTGTTTTCTACAATCTCTGTGTTTTTCTCTCTCTATCTGGTTCTCTCACTCTCTGTTTCTCAATCTCTCTCTCCCTCACTTTGTGTTTCTCTCTCTCTCTCTCCCCCAGATTCTCAATCTCTGTTTCTTTCTCTCTCTCTGTTTTTCTCTCGCCCTCTCTTTCTCTCCATCTCTGTGTACCTCCATCTCTCTCTATTCCTCCCTCTCTCACGTTGTGTTCCTCTCTGAGTGATTGTGTGTGTTTCTGTCTCAATGGCTTTCTCTGTCCTTCTCTCTCACAATCTCTCTGTGATTATCTGTGTGTCTTTCTCACTGGCTTTCTGTCTGCCTCTTCGCTGTCTGCAATTTATTTGTGGCTCTGTTCATTCCCTCAACCTTTTTCCTCCTCTTTTTCTCCGTCCCTTTCTGTCCTTTACCTATTTCTCTGACTTTCTATCTTTTCTCTATTTCTCTGACGTTTTGTCTTTTCTTTATTTCTGACTTTGTCTTTTCTCTATTTCTCTGACTTTCTCTCTCTTTCCTGTTTCTCTGTATCTGTCTTTTCTCTCTTTCTTTCTCTCTCTTCCTTTGTCTCTTTCTGTATTTTCTCTATTTCTCTTTCTCTCTCTGTCTTGTATCTATTTCTCTTCCTGTCTCTGTTTTTCTCTATTTCCCTGACTTTCTGCCTTTCTCTATTTCTCTGACTTTCTGTCTTTTGTATATTTCTCTGACTTTCAGTCTTTTCTCTATTTCTGACTTTGTCTTTTCTCCATTTGTCTGACTTTCTTTCTCTTTTCTGTTTCTCTGTCTCTGTCTTTTGTCTCTTTCTCTTTTTCTCACTTTCTTTGTCTCTTTCTATCTTTTCTCTATTTCTCTGTCTCTCTGTGTCTTGTCTCCATTCCCCGTCTGTCTCTGCCTCTCTCTATTTCCCTGACTTTCTGTATTTTCCATATTTCTCTCTCTCTCTGTCTTTCCTCTATACCTCTGACTTTCTGTCTTTTCTCTGATTTTTTCTCTCTCTTCTGTTTCTCTGTTTATTTATTTTCTCTCTCTTTCTTTGTCTCTTTCTGTCTTTTTTTCTATTTCTCTGTCTGGCTCTGTCTTTCTCTATTTCCCTGACTTTCTGTCTTTCCTCTATTTCTGACTTTTTGTCTTTTCTCTATTTGCCTGACTTCCTCTCTCTTTTCTGCTTCTCTGTATCTTTCCATCTTTTCTCTCTTTCTTTTTCTCTCTCTTTCTTTATCTCTCTTTCGGTCTTTTCTCTTTCTTTATCTCTATTTCTGACTTTCATTTTCTATTTCTTTTCCAACCCCTAACACCCCGCCATTTGCGTCGCCCCGAAATTTATATCCCCCCGCAATTTATCCCCCCACGCAATTTATTCCTCCGCAATTTATCCCTCTAACCGCAATTTACCCCACCCCCGCAATTTATCTCCTGCTCTCAAATTATGCCCCACAATTTATGTCCCCCCACAATATATATCTCCCCCGCAATGTTTATATCCCCCAGCAATTTATATCCCCCCCTAATTTATATCCCCCTGCAGTTTTTATATCCCCCGGCAATTTATACCCACCCTCCGCTTTTATATTCCCTCGCAATTTATCCCCCCCACAATTTATCTGGCCCGCAATTTATTTCCCCCCACAATTTATATCCCCCCTGGAATTTATTCACGCCTGTTAATAGCGCCCCCCACCCATCACGTAAATAGCCCTAGTCAACAGACCCCTATCTGATATCCCCATGCTAACCGACCCCAATCTAATACCCTTCCTGTGAAGAGACTCCCATCAAAATACCCCTTAGTGCACAGACCCCCATCTAAATACCCCCAGGAACAGACCCCCATCCTGTGAACAGCACCCCAAGTAATTCACCCCCATCCACCCGATGATCATTCCCACATATAACCACCACAACCATACCCCCCACCCCCCCATGAACGGACGGGATTATGCTCACTGCCCCCTCCGATTTTAAACCTGGAGACTCCCCACTGCCACCTCCCATTTTAAACCTGGAGAATCCCCACCACTCCCTTCCATGTTAAATCTGGAGAACCCCCACTACCCCCTGCCATTTTAAGTCTGGAGAAAACAGACTGCCCGTCCCATTTTCAACCTGGAGTATCCCCACTGCCCCCTCTCATTTTAAACCTGGAGAAGCGGGAGCACAGCCTTGAAAAGCTCGCCAAAAATCGGAAGCCACAGAGAGAGAAAGAGAACAGCGGGAGCAGAGCATTTCTCGTGTATAGGCGGAGAGCACGCGGGGCTGCTGGGTAAGTGAGATTACATATTTGGGCGGTGGCTTGACCCGAAGCACTACTCGGGTACTATCTCCCACCCATCCTCCTCCTCGAACCAAAAAAAAAGTTCTGTCGGTCGGATTGCTAAGCTAACAAGTTTTGACTTTTTTGGGGGTTTTCAGTAGATTTGTTGGGAATTTAGATAGCGGGAATGGAGGTTAAGGCAGCTGAATGCTCCAACTGCAGAATGTGGGAGGTAAGTGTCGCCATGAGTGTCCCTGCTGACTGCATCTGTGCGAAGTGCACCCAACTCCAGCTCCTCGACAACCGCGTTAGAGAACTGGAGCTGGAGCTGGATGAACTTCGGATTATTCGGGAGGCGGAGGGGGTTATTGAGAGGAGTTATAGGGAGGTATTCACACCTCAGGTAAAAGAAGTAGGTAGATGGGTTGCCGTCAGGGGAAGGAGAGGGAACCAGCAGGCAGTGCACGGATCCCCTGTGACCGTATAGCTCAACAACAGGTATACAGTTGGGGGGGACGACTTACCAGGGGTAAGCAATGGGGTACAGATCTCTGGCGCAGAGTCTGTCCCTGTTGCTCTGAAGAGAAGGGGGAAGAGGAGCAGAGCATTAGTCATTGGCGACTCCATGGTTAGGGGAAAAGATAGGAGGTTCTGTGGGAACGAGAGAGACTCACGGTTGGTGTGTTGCCTCCCAGGTGCCAGGGTTCGTGATGTCTCGGATAGTGTTTTTGGGATCCTTAAGTGGGAGGGGGAGCAGCCCCAAGTCGTGGTCCACATCGGCACCAACGACATAGGTAGGAAGAGAGATGGGGATTTAAGGCAGAAATTCAGGGAGCCAGGGTGGAAGCTCAGAGCGAGAACAAACAGAGTTGGTATCTCTGTATTGTTGCCCGTGCCACGTGCGAGCGAAGCGAGGAATAGGGAGAGAGAGGAGTTGAACACGTGGCTGCAGGGATGGTGTAGGAGGGAGGGTTTTGGTTTCCTGGATAATTGGGCTCTTTCTGGGGTAGGTGGGACCTCTACAAACAGGATGGTCTTCACCTGAACCAGAGGGGTACCAATATCCTGGGAGGGAGATTTGCTAGTTCTCTTCGGGGGAGGTTTAAATTAATTCAGCAGGGGGATGGGAACCTAAATTGTAGTTCCAGAGCACAGGATGTTGAGAGTAGTGAGGTCAGGGATAAGGTTACAGGGACGCAAAAGGGCACTGGCAAGCATGAACTGGGTTTAAAGTTTAGATTAGAGATACAGCACTGAAACAGGCCCTTCGGCCCACCGAGTCTGCGCCGCACATCAACCACCCATCTATACCAATCCTACACTAACCCCACATTCCTACCAAACATCCCCATCTGTCCCTATACTTCCCTACCACCTACCTATACTAGTGACAATTTATAATGGCCAATTTACCTATCAACCTGCAAGTCTTTTGGCTTGTGGGAGGAATCCGGAACACCAGGAGAAAACCCACGCAGACACAGGGAGAACTTGCAAACTCCACACAGGCAGTACCCGGAATCGAACCCGTGTCCCTGCAGCTGTGAGGCTGCGGTGCTAACCACTGCGCCACTGTGCCGCCAAAGTGTGTCTACTTCAACGGCAGGAGCATCCGGAATAAGGTGGGTGAGCTTGCAGCATGGGTTGGTACCTGGGATCTCGATGTTGTGGCCATTTCGGAGACATGGGTAGAGCAGGGGCAGGAATGGATGTTGCAGGTTCCGGGATTTAGATGTTTCAGTAAGAACAGAGAAGATGGTAAAAGAAGGGGGGGGGATGTGGCATTGTTAATCAAGGAGAGTATTTCGGCGGCAGAAAGGACGTTTGAGGACTCGTCTACTGAGGAAGTATGGGCCGAGGTTAGAAACAGGTGAGGATAGGTCACCCTTTTGGGAGTTTTCTATAGACCTCAGAATAGTTCCAGAGATGTAGAGGAAAGGATAGCGAAGATGATTCTGGACAGGGGCGAGAGTAACAGGGTAGTTGTTCTGGGGGACTTTAACTTTCCGAATATCGACTGGAAATATTATAGTTCGAGTACTTTAGATGGGTCAGTTTTTGTCCAGTGTGTGCAGGAGGGTTTTCTGACACAGGATGTAGACAGGCCAACCAGGGGCGATGCCACATTGGATTTGGTAGTGGGTAATGAACCCGACCAGGTGTTAGATTTCGATGTAGGTGAGCACTTTGGTGATAGTGATTACAATTCGGTTAGGTTTACCTTAGCGATGGGCAGGGACAGGTATATACCGCAGGGCAAGAATTATAGCTGGGGGAAAGGAAATTATGATGCGATTAGGCAAAATTTAGGATGCGTAGGATGGGGAATGAAACTGCAGGGGATGGGCAAAATCGAAATGTGGAGCTTATTCAAGGAGCAGCTACTGCGTGACCTTGATAAGTATGTACCTGTCAGGCAGGGAGGAAGTTGTCGAGCGAGGGAGCCGTGGTTTACTAAAGAAGTTGAAGCGCTTGTCAAGAGGAAGAAGAAGGCTTATGTTAGGTTGAGACGTGAAGGCTCAGTTAGGGCGCTTGAGAGTTACAAGCGAGCCAGAAAGGATCTAAAGAGAGAGCTTAGAAGAGCGAGAGAGAGGACACGAGAAGTCATTGGCGGATATGATCAAGAAAACCCCAAGGCATTCTATAGGTATATCAGGAATAAAAGAATGACTAGAGTTAGATTAGGGATAATCAGGGATAGTTCGGGAAGTTGTGTGTGGAAACAGAGGCGATAGGGGAAGCGTTAAATGAATTTTTTTCGTCAGTATTTACAGTAGAGAAAGAAAATGTTGTCGAGGACACTACTGAGATACAGACTAATAGGCTGGATGGGATCGAGGTTCACAAGGAGGAGGTGCTGGCCATTTTGGAAAGTGTGAAAATAGATAAGTCTCCTGGGACAGATGGGATTTATCCTAGGATTCTCTGGGAAGCCAGGGAGGAGATTGCAGAGCCTTTGTCCTTGATCGTTATGTCGTCATTGTTGACAGGAATAGTGCCAGAAGACTGGAGGATAGCAAATGTTGTCCCCTTGTTCAAGAAGGGGAGTAGAGACAGCCCTGGTAATTATTGACCTGTGAGCCTTACTTCGGTTGTGGGTAAAATGTTGGAAAAGGTTATAAGAGATAGGATTTATAATCATCTTGAAAAGAATAAGTTCATTAGCGATAGTCAGCACAGTTTTGTGAAGGGTAGGTCGTGCCTCACAAACCTTATTAAGTTTTTTGAGAAGGTGACCAAACAGGTAGATGAGGGTAAAGCAGTGGATGTGGTGTATATGGATTTCAGTAAGGCGTTTGATAAGGTTCCCCACGGTAGGCTATTGCAGAAAATACGGAAGAATGGGATTGAAGGTGATTTAGTGCTTTGGATCAGAAATTGGCTAGCTGAAAGAAGACAGAGGAAGGTGGTTGATGGCAAATGTTCACCCTGGAGTTTAGATACTAGTGGTGTACCGCAAGGATCTGTTTTGGGGCCACTGCTGTTTGTCATTTTTATAAATGACCTGGATGAGGGTGTAGAAGGGTGGGTTAGTAAATTTGCGGATGACACGAAGGTCGGTGGAGTTGTGGATAGTGCCGAAGGACGTTGGAGGTTACAGAGGGACATAGATAGGCTGCAGAGCTGGGCTGAGAGATGGCAAATGGAGTTTAATGCGGAAAAGTGCGAGGTGATTCACTTTGGAAGGAGTAACAGAAATGCAGAGTACTGGGCGAATGGGAAGATTCTTGGTAGTGTAGATGAGCAGAGAAATCTTGGTGTCCAGGTATATAAATCCCTGAAAGTTGCCACCCAGGTTAATAGGGCTGTTAAGAAGGCATATGGTGTGTTGGCTTTTATTAGTAGGGGGATCGAGTTTCGGAGCCATGAGGTCATGCTGCAGCTGTACAAAACTCTGGTGCAGCCGCACCTGGAGTATTGCGTGCAGTTCTGGTCACCACATTATAGGAAGGATGTGGAAGCTTTGGAAAGGGTGCAGAGGAGATTTACTGGGGTGTTTCCTGGTATGGAGGGAAGGTCTTACGAGGAAAGGCTGAGGGACTTGAGGTTGTTTTCGTTAGAGAGAAGGAGGAGGAGAGGTGACTTAATAGTGACATATAAGATAATCAGAGGCTTCGATCGGGTGTATAGTGAGAGTCTTTTTCCTCGGATGGTGATGGCAAACACGAGGGGACATAGTTTTAAGTTGTGGGGTGATAGATATAGGACAGATGTCAGAGGTAGTTTCTTTACTCAGAGAGTAGTCGGGGCGTTGAATGCCCTGCCTGCAACAGTAGTAGACTCGCCAACTTTAAGGGCATTTAAGCGGTCATTGGATAGACATATGGATGAAAATTGAATAATTTAGGTCAGATGGTTTCACAGGTCGGCGCAACATCGAGGGCCGAAGGGCCTGTACTGCGCTGTAATGTTCTAATGTTCTGAAAAAAAGCTCCACTGCGCCATCCCATTTTAAAGCTGGAGAATCCCCAATGCCACCTCCCGTTTTAAACCTGGAGAATCCCCACTGTCCCTCCCAATTTAAACCTGGAGAATCCTCCCCCTCCCATTTTAAACCTGGAGACTTCCCACTGCCCCCTCCCATTTTAAACCTGGAGAATCCTCCCCCTCCCTCCCATTTTAAACATAACGCATTCCCTCTTTGATTATTCCCATCTAATTCTCCCCCTGCCCCCACTGTAAACACTCCCCCCTTTCTTAATACGCTCCTTATCTTGCAGAAACCCCCCCACTCTACTAATTCCCACCCTGTATCATCTCCTCCGTGAACAGCCCGCACCTCAACACCCCCCACAGCTGTGTTATTTCAACTTCCATCACTTTCCTGGTTGCGGCTCTGATTCCCGACAATCTTTAATTCAAATTAATTCCTGGTCTGAATAAGCCACTGGAATTCCATCAGCTGGCCCCCAGAGCCCGGGACCTTTAACTCCTGTCCGGCCAAACACAGTGTCGGGCATAGAGCAAGTACCTCCAGAGGCAAATTGGCATTCTGAGCCATTAATGCACAGGAACATCCCAGCCCCAGAAACATTCCTCTCTGCAGAAAGATGTTTCACCTGTTCTCCCCATCGGCTTCAGGAAATCAAACAGAGGGAGACACACACAAACACACACACTGACTGGCACAGGGACGGGAGGAGGCCATTAAGCCCTTTGAGTCTGTACCACCCATGTTAGATCATGGTTGGTCTGTCCCTTGCCCCATTGAGTCACAGAAAGACAGGCAGATACAGTCGGGGAGCAGATACACAGAGCGGCAAAGTAACACTGGGCTGGACATGGACTTGGTGCCAATGGTACAAAGGAGGGTGGAGGGGAGGAGGGTGGTTGTGAAACCGCCGTCCGTTCAGCATCTATCCCTTGTTTTTACTTCAATAGGAGCAAAACTGGAGGGAGGTTGAAACCAGGATCCCGTTCACAATCACCCTGTACAACACCAGCGAATTTAAATCCACCCCCAGGCACAGGGACAGAGACACAGAAAACAGATGCTGGGATTCGGACAGAACAGAGAGACAGAGAAATAAATGTTAAGAGAGATGGAGAATGAAATGCAGGGAGTCAGAAACCAGTGAGAGAGAATCTGAGACCAGAGTGTCATAAATACTGAGAAAGGCAGAGAGGGAGAGAGTGTGAGAGAAATGGAGACATACACAGAGAGATGTTGATATTCAGAAAGATTCCAGACAAAGATAGAGATGCAATGAAATAAAGAAGTGGAGGGGCAGAGAGACAAAGTAAGATGTGTTTCACAGAATGGAGAGGGTTGTCCTGGGACGGGGTGGGGTGGGGGTGGGATGCAGAAATAATCTTGCAGGAAAGGAGGAGCAGAGATGGAAAGATTCAGGGATTTGGAGGTGAAATGGACTGAGAGAGAGAGAGACAGATAAAGATACAGAGCGTCACAGAAAGAGAGTGAAAATGGAAACCTGCGAGACTCTAGAGAGGGGCAGAGATAGAAAGGTTGTTGAGAGATACAGAGGTAGGGATTTAAAGATGTGAGGAAACCGAGCAAGGAACAAGGAGAAAGTTGCAGGGAACAAGTTGCAGCAGGAGATGGAGAGAGGGACATCGACGGGATTACATTGACTGTTCTGGAGCAGCGCTTCCCAATCTTCCCAATCAGCTAAAGCTGTTGCCTGTGGATACCACGTGGCCAAAGATTCTCCATCTGCATCATCACAGCTGCAGCTTCTGAAAAGACTCTCCTTGGAATAAGAGAAATAAAATTGATTCAACCAAAACAAAGCATTTTTGAACAGAAATAAAGCACAGCAGGAGACCATGGCTCTTACGCTCACTCACTGATGTAAAACAATCTCTCAGTGACTCCCCATCTTGCAAACACATCTCCCGACACACGGCCAGAGGCTGGGAAGTGTGGATGTGTTTACCATGTCATTTTCTGCTGTCTCCCTCTCTCTCTCTCCATCTGTTCCTCTGTGCGTCCCTTTACATCTGTTTCTGCCTCATTGCAAAAACACAGAAACACTGGCGATCACCACCCCGTCTCCTGTAGAAGGATACAGACAGAAATCCACATTCCCATCCCTGAAAATCGGAAATTAAATGGCCCCCAGCCCACATCCGAAAACACCAGCATTATTTGGGAATGATAACAAGCCTTTACAAACCTTCACATTTCAGCCATTTAATTGTTGAGTCACGGAAGCATTTGACAATCAAATGAATTAATTTTTAAAGTGGCCGTCACTGTTGCAATGTTGGAAATGCTGTTGGCGATTGGGACACAGCAAGATCTCACAAGCAGCAGTAGGATAACAGGCGGCGAGCTCTCTCTCCCCGTCTGATTCCCTCCATGTTTCCCTCACTCTCCTGCATCTCTCTCCCTCCTGTTACACTCATTCAGAGAGACAGATGGAGAGAGACAGACAGACAGACAGACAGAGAAATCCACTATGAGAACCACACTTCGAATTCAAAAGGCTGCTGCATATTTCATTTCACCCTCAAATTCACGGCACTGCCCAAAACACCGGCTTTATTCGGGAATTATACCAGCTTGACGCTCAGAACTTTAATTCATGGTTTTCATGGGAACTTTCTACACAATGAATTCACTTGTGAGATGTGAGAAGTACGTGATGCTTCCAGCGTTCCGGGCGACGACATCTGCAGGACGTGCACCCAGTTGCAGCTCCTCACAGACCGCATGGATCGGTTGGAGCGGCAACTGGATGCACTTAGGAGCATGCAGGTGGCGGAAAGCGTCATAGACAGGAGTTTTAAAGAAGTGGTTACACCCAAAATGCAGGAGGATAGATGGGTGACCGCTAGAAGGGGCAGGCAGTCAGTGCAGGAATCCCCTGTGGCTATCCCCCACTCTAACTAGTATACCGTTTTGGATACTGTTGGGGGAGATAGCTTATCAGGGGACCACAGCAGCAGCCAATGCAGTGGCATCACGGCTGGCACTGTTGTTCAGCATGGCGGACAAAGCGCAGAAGAGCAATTGTTATAGGGGACTCTATAGTCAGGGGCACAGGTAGGCGCTTGTGTGGACGTGAAAGAGACTCCAGGAAGGTATGTTGCCTCCCTGGTGCCAGGGTCAAGGATGTTTCTGAAAGGACAGAGGGCATTCTGAAGGGGGAGGATGAACAGCCAGAGGTTGTGGTTCACATCGGTACCAATGAAATAGGCAGGAAGAGTGATGAAGTCTTGCAGGGGAGTTCAGGGAGCTGGGTAGAAAGTTAAAAAACAGGACCTCTAGGGTTGTAATCTCTGGATTACTCCCTGTGCCACGTGCCAGTGAGGCTAGAAATAGGAAGATATTGCAGCTAAATACGTGGCTGAGCATCTGGTGTAGAAAGGAGGGTTTCAGATATCTGGACCATTGAGCTTTCTTCAGGGACAGATGGGATCTGTACAAGAAGAACGGGTTTCATCTAAACTGGAAGGGCACTAATATCCTGGCTGCAGGTTTTGCTCGCGTCACTCGGGAGGGTTTAAACTAGTGTGGGAGGGAGGGTGGGAACCAGAGCAGTCGGACAGCTAGTGAAGTAAATGAGGAGGGCATAGTAAATAAGGCCAGTAGGACTAAGAGGAAGAGCAGGCAGGGAGATGTTGCTGAGCACAGCCGGACAGGTGGTCTGAAGTGCATTTGTTTCAACGCGAGAAGTATAAGAGGAAAGGCAGATCAACTTAGAGTTTGGATTAGTACTTGGAAATATGATGTTGTTGCTATTACATAGACTTTGTTGAGGGAAGGGCAGGAGTGGCAGCTAAATGTTCCAGGCCTTAGAAACTTCAGGCGGGATAGAGGGAGATGTAAAAGGGGTGCAGGAATTGTATAACTGGTCAAGGAGAATATCACAGCTGCACAGCGAGAGGACACCTCAGAGAGGTCATGCAGCAAGGCAATATGGGTGGATCTTAGGAATAGGAAGGGTGCAGTCACGATGCTGGGGGTTTATTACAGGCCTCCCAACAGCCAGCGGGAGGTAGAGGAGCAGATATGTAGACAGAATTTGGAAAGATGTAAAGGTAACAGGGTTGTAGGGGTGGGTGATTTTAATTTCCCCTATATTGACTGGGACTCACTTAGTGCCAGGAGCATGGATGGGGCGGAATTTGCGAGGAGCATCCACGAGGGCTTCTTGAAACAGTATGTAGATAGTCCAACTATGGATGGGATCATTCTGGACCTGGTATTGGGGAATGAGCCCGGCCAGGTGGTTGAGGTTTCAGTGGGGGAGCATTTCAGGAGCAGTTACTATAATTCCATCAGTTTTAATGTACTTTTGGATAAGGATAAGAGTAGTCCTCGGATGAACGTGCAAAATTGGGGGAAGGCTAATTATAACAATACTAGGCAGGAACTGAAGAATTTAGATTGGGCGCTGCTGTTTGAGGGTAAATCAACATCTGACATGTGGGAGTCTTTCAAACGTCAGCTGATTAGAATCCACGACCTGTATGGTCCTGTGAGGAAGAAAGACAAGTTTGGCAGTTTCTGAAAGCTTGGATAACATGGGATATTATGAGCCTAGTCAAAAAGAAAAATGAATCATTTGTAAGGGCTGGAATGCTAGGAACAGATGAAGCACTTGAATATAAAGACAGTAGGAAGGAACCTAAGCAAGGAGTTTGGAGGGTTAAAAAGGGTCATGGAAAGGCATTGGCAAACAGGATTAAGGATAATCCCAATGCCTTTTATACATATATAAAGAGCAAGAGGGTAACCAGGGAAAGAGTTGGCCCACTCAAGCACAGAGATGGGAATTTATGCGTGGAGGCAGAGGAAATGGGTGAGGTGCTAAATGAGTACTTTGCATCAGTATTCAGCAAGGAAAAGGACTTGGTGTATGATGAGCCTAGGGAAGGGATTGCAGATAGTCTCAGTCAGCCCATTATCAAAAAGGAGGAGGTGTTGTGTGTCCTGCAAAGCTTTAAGGTAGATAAGTCCCCAGGGCCTGATGGGATCTACCCTAGAATACTGAGGGAGGCAAGGGAAGAAATTGCTGGGGCCTTGACAGAAATCTTTGCATCCTCATTGGCTACAGGTGATGTCCCAGAGGACTGGAGAATAGCCAATGTTGTTCCTTTGGTTAAGAAGGGTGGTAAGGATAATCGAGGAAATTTTAGGCCGGTGAGCCTTACATCAGTGGTAGGGAAACAATTAGAGAGGATTCTTCGGGACAGGATTTACTCCCATTTGGAAACAAACAAACTTATTAGCGAGAGACGGCATGGCTTTGTGAAGGGGAGGGCGTATCTTACTAATTTGATTGAGTTTTTTGAGGAAGTGACGAAGATGATTGATGAAGGAAGGGCAGTGGATATTGTCAATATGGACTTTAGTAAAGCCTTTGACAAGGTCCCGCATGGAAGACTGGTGCAAAAGGTGAAGTCACACGGGATCAGAGGTGATCTAGCAACATGGATACAGACCTGGCTCAGTCATCGAAGACAGAGGGTAACAGTGAAAGGGTGTTGTTCTGAATGGAGGGATGTGACTAGCGGTGTTCTGCAGGGATCAGTGCTGGGACTTTTGCTGTTTGTAGTATATATAAATGATTTGGAGGAAAATGTACCTGGTCTGATTAGTAAATTTGCGGAACACACAAAGGTTGGTGAAGTTGTGGATAATAATGAGGATTGTCAGAGGATACAGCAGGCTATAGATCGGTTGGAGACTTGGGTGGCGAAATGGCAGATGGAGTTTAATCCGGAAAAAATGCCAGGTAATGCATTTTGGAAGGTCTAATGCAGGTGGGAGGTATACAGTAAATGGGAGAACCGTTTGGAGTATTGACAGGCAGAAAGATCTGTGCGTACAGGTCCACAGGTCACTGAAAGTGACAACGCAGGTGGATAAGGTAGTCAAGAAGGCATATGGCATGCTTGCGTTCATCGGTCGGGGCACAGAGTATAAAAATTGGCAACTCATGTTGCAGCTGTACAGAACCTTAGTTTGGCCACACTTAGAATATTGCATGCAATTCTGGTCGCCACACTACCAGAAGGACGTGGAGGCTTTGGAGAGGGTACAGAGGAGGTTTACCAGAATGTTGCCTGGTCTGGAGGGCATTAGCTATGAGGAGGGGTTGGAAAAACTCGGATTGTTTTCACTGGAACGACGGAGGTGGAAGGGCGACATGATAGAGGTTTACAAAGTTATGAGTGGCATGGACCGAGTGGATAGTCAGAAGCTGTTTCCCAGGGTGGAAGCGTCAGTTACTAGGGGTCATAGGTTTTAGGTGCGAGGGGTAAAGTTTAGAGATGACGTGCGAGGCAAGTTTTTTACACAGAAGGTGGTGAGTGCCTGGAAACTGCTGCCCGGGGAGGTGGTGGAAGCTGATACGATAGCAACGTTTAAGAGACTACTTGACAAATATATCAATAGGAAGGGAATAGAGGGATACGGGCACCTCTCCATCAATCTCTCTCTCCCTCAATCACTCCCCCTCAATCTCTCTCCCTCAATCTCTCTCTCTCTCAATCTCAGAAAGGATGTAATTGCACTGCAGAGGGTACAAAGCAGATTTCCGCGGATGTTGCTAGGAAAGGAAAAATGCAGGTATGATGAAAAATTGGGTAGGCTGGGTTTAGTCTCCTTGGAACAGAAATGCGTAGGGGAGATCTGACTGAAATGTACAAAATCATGAGGAGCCTCGAAAGAGTGGAGGTGAAGGATCTATTCGCCTCAGCAGAGAAGTCAGTGACGAGAGGGCATGGCTTTAAACTGATTGCTGGAGTAATAGAGGGGAAATGAGGAAAAACATTTTTCACCCAGAGGATGGTAGGAATCTGGACCTCACTGCCTGGAAGGGTGGTTGAGGCAGAGACGCTCAACTCATTGAAAAGGAGTCTGGATATGCACCTCAACTACCATGATCTGCAGGGCTATGAACCAAATGTTGGAAGGTGGGTTTGGAATAGGTGGATCCTTTTTCGACTGGCATAGACACGATGGGTCAAAGTGGCCTCTTTCTGTGCCTTAAACATATTATGTTTCTATGGTTCTATGATTCTTGGAAGCTTAAAATACTAAATTATTCCTCTTCTCCGCTGATATTCGTTCTATGTTTTTGACCAATTTTTTACCTCGTAATTCAAATGACATCTTATTCACAGGTCTTGCGGATCTCTGTCTGGTTGTTTCGCTTAGGAATTTCCTTCCTTGAACGAAAAAAAAAGTTGGTCAGACTAATCAGAGCAAGATTCGACTCAACTTCACAACCATTCATTTCGTTTAAGCCTTTCCAACGTCTGGCAAAAGTCACATCATCGCATATTTTGGGATTTTGAAGCTGAATAAACTTTGATTTAAAAATTCTCAGCTCTGAATTTTCAATTTATTACAATCGGGTTCTCAGTTGTGCCTGACCTAACAAGTTATAAATAACGGCTACTTATGAATCCAGTGTCATTTATTTTACAAGATGGTATAAATACTTAACAAAAAACACTGAAGACGACATGAAAGTTTCTTATTCTTCAAGGCCAGGATTCCTTGAATGTTGCCAGCACAGGCGATGGTTTTGTTCACCTGTCTCTGAATTGACATTATGTTGAACTGTGTTTCAGAATAATTACACCACAGACAGCATTGTAAACTGTACCAGCAAAGACTCTGAGTTTACATCTTATTAGCTTTCGATTCCTTATTATGAAATGTTTTGAATTGCCTCTTCCATTAGTTTAACGTGCTGTCTCAGCACCTCTGCGGTTACAGTGGTGTATGCTAAAAGCATGTCTGTTGCTTATTTCCTCGGCTCCAAGAGTTAACATTTCATTGTGTGAACACATATTACATCCTTGTAGATACAAAGCAGTTGTACAAGCAACGTTTCATCTGCTTAACAGCAATGTCAACTATCGTAAACAATTCACCTCAACCTTCCCAGGGTGCCACAGCAATTAAAATATAATGTTTTTCTTCTACAGATATATTTAATTGATCAATTCAGTTAGCATACTTATTAAACTGCATGATTCTTGTTTAATGATAGGTGTCATATCCAGTTCAAGCTTATTTTACATCAGTTCTTTTAGGGAGTGCAATCATTCTCCTCCTGACCCCTTTACGAAGTTCAGCTCTTTCCCTTTGCTCACTGCTCCTTCTCTTTTTTTTTATTCCTGATAGTTCACTTCCAATCCTTTGGCTCTCGACCCCCTCTTCCCGTTGCTAATAGCTCTAGTGTTTGTCTTTGCTACTGCAGGCCATTTTCTTCCGGACCTCCAGCGGTTACCTGTCGTTTATTAACCACTGGATCTTTAAGCTGGTCTCAGTTGCTTTGTTTATTAATTAATTTAATAATTGATGTAACTGCATATTTCACCGCGCTCTTTAACTGCTCTCTGAACTCGGACTGACTGACCACATAAATAAATGTGTTTGTACAGCAACTTAAGTCCCACAGCATATTTGCGACAGCTTCAAAGGTATAGTAAGAATCATCTTCTAAGAAATAATGAGCAGCAAAGATATATAAAATAAACACCAGCCACACAAATATGAAACTGCCAGATATGCTGAAGAGTAAAATCATAGACTTCCTTCTTCTCTGCATTTCAGAGTCACGGTGATTATCTTTCTTGCTCTGACCCCTCAGTCTCTGACGAACTCGACTGGTCACTAAAATGTGTCTGAACGTCAGAGCATTCAGCAACAGAATTAAAATGAATGGCAATAATGGTGTTAAAACTTTTTCAAACATTCTAAATCCAGCCCATCAAGGTCAGTAAAATAGCTTGGCTGGTTCGAACAGCCCCATTCTACATTGTCGATTATCCATCTCGGTTTAATTCTGAAGTAGATGGGAATATTTTTAGACAGAGCAGTATGCCAGTTGTTGTTAGAACGACAGTCGCAGTTTTCCTGATGCAATATTTTGATTTCAGCTTTTGGTAACAAATCACGATAAATTGATCAATGTGAAATTGATGGTGAACCAGACGGAACAGTCGAGGGATGCACGGATCAGGACATAGCGAGAGCGACACACAGAGGTGAGGTCCAGGAACTGTAATTGGAAATAAATGTTATTGATTCTCCGGAGTATGATATCAGTGATCATTACCAGTAGATCCGCCGTTGCCATTGCCAGCAGGTGGTGCAGCTGGAGAGTCCGCAATTTCTCTTGGACAGGATCACAATTGACACTAAAGTAACTGTAAAGGGGAAGGGGAAAAGTGACTGTAAATTACTGAAAAACATTCTCCGCTTCTCAATCCAGGAAGGAAGGATTTTAGAACGAAAACAGTGTGGTTTGGCATCGGGGCAGATCGGGTCCATGACCCCAACCTGCCACCAACACCAGTACTTCCAGATTTAACAAATCCTGGACGGGGAGGTACAGCGCTCTGCTCACTGAATACTGGTCAACCAGTTCAATATAGTGATGAAAACTAAACTACGGGTAGACTGGAGAGCGGTCTCCAACCACTCCCAATGTCGGAACCCATCCCGGATTCGAATCACTCCCTGGGGTTGAAGAAATTCCTCCCTGACTCGAACCAGTCCCTCGGATTGGAGGCACTCATACTTCTTGGACCACTCCCTCTGTTGTCTAAATGAGCTAAATTGAAAAGGGAGTTTACCGAGTCAATGTAAATGTGATCAAAGCACTGGTTTTAATTTCTACAAGAATATTCAAAGAAAAGTGTTATAATAACCTGTTAGAAACGTGGTTACGGAACATATAAATAATGTGTACTCTTCTGGACAACACATGGTTAAAATATCCTGGCTAAGCAGCAGATACACAAATTATTTACAAAAATAATACCATAACTGAGAGATTATAATCATTGGGAAATGTTGTATCTCTGTTCTTTCGTTAAGAGAAGGATGTCAGTTGAACTAATAAAGTTTTTCAAATTATATAGGGGTTAGAGAGGGAAAACATGGACCAGACATTTCCACCTTTGCTGGTGACCAATTCTGCATTTCCTGAAAATAAGACGGTTACCAATAAATTCACGGTGGAATTCAAGAGACACCTATTTACTTGCACTGCTGAGAACATGGAATGGAGACCTCTTGGAGTAGTTGTAATGGGAAAAAATAATGAAGACGCGAGGTTAGTGCATGAGGGAGACAGAATTGGAAGTATATGCTGAGAGGATTAGATGAGCTGAAATGAAGGGAGTCTGGTGAAGAGCAGGAAGACAGTCGTGATCTAGTTGTGCCCAATGCCCAGTTTATGTGCTGTAAAATTGGTAACTTGTCTATTAACAAGTCATCGTCATCACTGTATTTTTTGTAATATTGAAGACGATTATTTATCATTGCAGTGCACGTATGACCAAACGCTTCTCGGGGCTGCGATCGGGAAGTTGATTAATCAGCACCTGATATGCTGTCGACAACTTTACGTAGAGTAAGATTAAATGGGGACCCGCACTGAATTCAATGACAGATACTCCAGGAAATACATGGTCCCTCGTGTTACGTGGTTCACACCAATAAGTCAGACACAATCAGTGCAATTATTGAGTGACAGAGACTCCTAGTCATACATGATCGCTGCGGGCAGGTGCTCCACTCCAGTTAGTGCACACACTCTGTATAATTCTACATTAACGGAAAACTCCAGTAATCCTTCCCCGTTGAGATTTTCTTGCTTTGAGCTGTGATTCTACAGAACAGAGCATACCACATAATTCAATAACTTTACAATGCAGAGTGCCTTGAGCTAGAAACAGTTGAGAAAACAGATTAAGACTGCACAGATAATTCAGGACATTAATGCAATTATATTATTAAATGTGTGTCAGTGTAACTGCAACCGTTCGATGTCATGTAATATAATTATTCCCATGGTAATGAAAGAAAACAGCTCAAACACAGATTTATAAAACTTCATTGGTTACAGATACGTACCAGGAACGCCAATTATAGCAACGATCACATAGAATATGTTCCTCACCCATTGAATTGGTCGGTGCATTTTCTGCTTGGAGTGATCGGTCTGTTCGTGCTGCAGGTAATATCTCTGAAATAAACTCTGAGGTGACACATTCCAAGTGCATTAACTTTATATGCTCCCGGATCTCCATGGGGATACTGAGGCTGCTAAATTGTTCAAACAGTTTTCTTAATCTTTGAACAAACAGATTACGACAGCTGTGTTAATTCTCTGTTGATGGAATATATCTTCCACTGAAATTGTATTGGACCAGCCCCACCCCCAAGACTGGACAAATCTGTGGCTTGGAGGGAACATTCCAGTGTTCATGTTTCCATGCGTCTGCAACCCTTAGCCTTTATGGTGTTAGAGGTCTCGTGCTTGAAAGGAGCAGTGGATGGAAATGTAGTAACTTCCTGCATTATGATATTGCATATGGTGCACACGGTAGCCACGGTGTGCTGGTGGTGGAAGGAGCTAAGTGTTAACGTGGTGCATCAGATGTACATCAAGTGAATTCACTTGCTTGGATCTTACTGAGACGCTTGAGTTTTGATGGAGGCGGCACAGATCCTGGAAAATGGAGAGCATTCCATTATTCCTAACTTATGCCTTATAGATTGTGGACGTAAGAGGCAGTGGATGAGTTATTTGTTGCATAAATTCCAGTGCTTAATCTTTTGTTGGAGCAACAATATTTATCTGGCTGGCCCAGTTACATTTCTGATTAAAGAAAACACCTAGGTTATTGATAATGTGGTAATTGGGAAGTGGCCACGATGATGAATATCAAGGGGAAGTGGTTAGATTCTCTGTTGTTGCACTTGGCAAATTCCTGGCAAATGTGTGATGTGATTTTTAATCTCCCTTTATGAGAACAAGCCTGATGCAAACAATGCAAAAGATGTGGTATTTTTAGTTGGTTTTGAAAGAAGACAGGTTCAGCCTGTCCGCCATTTATCCAGAGTAAATTTTACCCCATCCTGGCTTCAATGTTTGACCGAATAATTGAAAATGGCAAATTACAAGGTAAATGAAGGAAGTATAAACTGTCGTTGGTCGATTTGTTGAAACAAGCCACGACTTTCATGACTGGCTGTGATAATTTCGAATACATACATTGTAATGATCAGGAAAACAAGGACAATACGCAGGGTTGTATCATGTATGGAAAAGAGGAGGGGTCATTGGATCTGATACAGGCTCTTTTATTCCCCGTCAATGCTTAGTAACATGTTGGAAAGAGGACGACACACTATGGAGAGTTATGCTGCTATCCATCGAACCATGGGGCTTTCAAACCTTACTCTGAGGGATTAGATAAACCATATCTTCCCACTACATGGCCGGACATCGTTGAAACACGGGTTAATGCGGTTGTGCAGGGTCGGGGTAATGGGAGGTCTTTCATTACCTTCCTGTTGATGGATCTGTTGCTCGAGGGTCCAGTTGGCAGTTGATCGAGAAAGCTGTTAGAAGCACAGCTCTGGCTCAGATTTCTGGAAGTGAATGACAACAGATTGAAGGAGTTCCACGGAAAGTAAGTAATACAATTCCCGCCCCAGGAATTCATTGCATTTTCTGGGTTACTTAAAAACAGCAACAAGAAACCTCGAACCCCGACTATGCCAGTTAGCTGTAAAGGCAAAGCTGGCACAGATTTCACATTCATAACAAACAGAAATCAAACACGCGGACTCTCTGGTGAATCAGATTCAATCCTTTGTAAATACAAACATTTTCCTATTTCAATAATTTCGTTTCCATTCTCGGGATGAACTATTTCTCCCCTACATCCCCGTTTTACATTTTGTTGCCAGATAGTTATGTGATTTCATGTTCGACTTCGCACAATATCAGTTTGGATCAGTTCTAAACTTACTAACTTGACATTCAACAAACCCCCAAAAATCTTCAAGGAAAATCTGTCAAGGAATGTCCACCTCCTTCTGCCTCTCCCTCACATGAATTGCAATTATGTAGATTTTTATTTTGCAGTGAGTAGGTTACTTGTTACTTTGAATTACCCTGAGGGAGGGACTGATAGCCTCATAGAATATTTCGTTTATGTCCTGAAGTCAGGCAAATCCAATGCCCTGACGGAGATCAACAAAAGAGTATGAAACATCCCAATTACAAGATCTGACCCTGGGAAGGCGCAAAATGCAGGACTGTTAAGTTAATTTGGTAAACATGCATCTGTCAAAGGAGGAAGCAGGAGCCGGTCTTACTTTCCATATAGGTTTATTCACAATAATCCATGCCACATAAGTGCAGACTATATTTTCTTTCTGCAGACCAGCTCCCCCGTACCCCACCACAGGTGGAAACTGGTTCTTCCAGATGTACCCTGATCTTACAACAATGAGTACCAGCTTCTCTTAATCACAATTATAGCATGCAACTATGCATACTCAATTGACAAATCCTTTACAACATTGGCTCATTAGCAGCATTTTATGACCAGTCCATCAATGTGTCCATTGTATTTTATTATTTGTAATGAGACCGGGAAACCAGCAGATGGAGATGGTGAGAGGGGCAGCAACTGCAGTGAGAAAGGGACACCAGCAGATGGCGAAGGTGAAAGGGGGAGAGCAACTGCAGTGAGGAGAAGAGTGGAAGATATTTAATACAATTTGTGATAAGTGTCCGTTTCCCAGCTTTGTCAAACCTTGTAACATTAAAGTGATAAATGTGAAGAAGGTTTTTTCGATTGATTATAGGCTAATGCATAAATACAGCAGCAGAAAATAAAGTACGAAGAATCATTGACCAATATATTGCAGTCAAACCGGCCTCTCCAGCAAAAGCTCTTTGTCAGAATTTCAAGGCAACTGCAATGAGACATTTTAAGTCATTTTCTGAAGTTTCCGTAAACTGAAGGTGAATAGTAAAAGACATTTAATACAATTAGTGTTAAATGGTCATTATCCAAACCGGTCCCTCCAGGTTTTAAATTACAGCAGCATTTCTGCTCTGTTAATGAGGTTTTTGGAGGAGGGAGAGACAGACAGACATACAGGTTTCTGACTGGAATGGTACTTTTGGGATATTTAGTTTTGTTTAGAGATACAGTACTGAAACAGGCCCTTCGGCCCACCGAGTCTGTGCCGACCATCAACCACCCATTTATACTAATCCTACACTAGTCCCATATTCCTCCCACATCCCCACCTGTCCCTATATTACCCTCCCACCTACCTATGCTAGGGGCAATTTATAATGGCCAATTTACCTATCAACCTGCAAGTCTTTGGCATGTGGGAGGAAACCGGAGCACCCGGAGGAAACCCACGCAGACACAGGGAGAAATTGCAAACTCCACACAGGCAGTACCCAGAATTGAACTGGGGCCGCTGGAGCTGCGAGGCTGCAGTGCCAACCACTGCGCCACTGTGGCTGGAATATCCCTCTCTCCCCCATTCCCTGTTGATACAGGGACTCACCTTGGACTGTCCCATATCTGGGATGCAGTGTAAAGATGGAGGAAGCTGAGAGCTGGTTGGAAGAGCTGTATTTTGGGTAGACTGGCTGTTTTGAGTGATTGGTTCTGGGATATATTAGGACAACATCAGCCTCCATTTTTTCTTTCCATGCAGCTCGTTTGTGAAGGTGAGTTTCTGTGTCTCAGTCTCTGTCTCTCTGTGCCCAGGTGAATTGCAAGCTGATTACAGTTTGTGTGTGTGTGTGCGTGTGTCCAGTCTGAATCCCCCTATCTCTGTCCCAGTCCTGACCCTTTTCTCCATTTCCCACCCCAATGCCCCTGTGCAGGATCTTTTCCCCATGGACGAGCTGATGGAGTGAAGGTGTTAGAGTCCAACGATGGAGCACAGACCGCGTGGGATAGTGAGTATCACACCTTTATTGTCTCTCTCTGCCTATCTCCCTCCTTCAGACACAATCTCCCTCACTCAATCTCTCTCTCTAAAAATCTATTTCTCAATCTTTCTCTATCTCTGTGTCTATTTCTCTCTGTTTCTCTCTCTGTTTCACTGTATCCCTCTCTCTCTCTCTGTTCCTCAATCTCTTGCTCTGTGTTTCTCTCTCTCTCTGTTTCTCTCTCTCTCTCTCTCTCTGTGCTTCTCTCTCTGTGTATGTGCTTCTCTGTTTTTCTCTCTCCCTCTGTTCTCTCCCTCTCTGTGCTTCTCTGTCCTTCTCTCTCAATCTCTCTGTGATTCTCTGTATGCCTTTCTCACTGACTTTCTGTCAGGTTCTTTGCTGTCTGCAATTTCTTTGTGTCTCTGTTCTTTCTATCCACTTTTTTCCCTCCTCCTTTTCGTTGTCTCTTTCTGACTTCTCTCTATTTCTGACTTTCTGTCTTTTCTCTATTTCTGTGTGTCTCTCTGTCTTTTCTCTCTTTCTCTGACTTTGTCTCTCTCTCTTCTGTTTCTCTGTCTCTTTCTATCCTTTCTCTCTTTCCTTTTCTCTCTCTCTTTCTTGCCTCTTTCTATCTTTTTTCTCCTTTTCTCTTTGTCTCTTTCTATCTTTTCTTTCTTTTTCTCTCTCTCTTTCTTTCGCTCTCTTTCTTTGTCTTTTTCTGTCTTCTCTCTTTCGCTTTATATCTTTGTCTCTTTCTATTTTTGTCTCTTCCTATCTTTCTTTTTCTTTTTCTATCTTTGTCTCGTTCCATCTTTTCTCTCTTGCTTGGTCTCTTTCTATCTTTTCTTTCTTTGTCCCTCTCTTTCTTTTTCTCTCTCTTTCTTTATGCCTTTCTATCTTTTCTCTCTTTCTTTCCCTCTCTCTTTCTTTGTCTCTTTCTATCTTCTCTCTGTTTCTTTGTCTCTATCTATCTTTTCTCCCTTTGTCTCTTTCTATCTTTTCCTTCTTTCTCTCTTTCTTTCTTTTCTCTTTCTGTGTCTCTTTCTATCCTTTCTCTTTTTTTTCCCTCTTTCCAACATTTTCTTGCTCTTTCATTTTCTGACCCTATCCCCCCGCCGCATTTTAGTCCCCCTCCCACCACCCACCCCGCAATTTCAGGGCCAGGAATGGCCCTGTCTGTTCTCTATTTCTGTGACTTTGTTTTTTCTCTGTTTCGCGGACTTTCTGTCTGTTCTCTATTTCGCTGACTTTCTGTCTGTTCTCTATTTCTCAGCCTCTTTCTGTCATTTTCCTATTTCTCTGTCTCTTTCTGTCATTTTCCTATTTCTCTGACTTTCTGTCTGTTCTCTTTTTCTCTGTCTCTTTCTGTCATTACCCTATTTCTCTAACTTTCTGTCTTTTCTCTCTTTCTGGCTTTGTCTTTTCTCTCGTTCTCTGGCTTTCTGCCTTTTCTCTATTTCTCTGATTTTGTCTTTTCTCTAGTTCTCTGACGTTCTGTCTTTTCTCTATTTCTGACTTTGTGTTTTTCTCTATTTCTATGTCTCTTTCGACCTTTTCTCTATATCTCTGACTTACTGTATTTTCTCCATTTCTCTGACTTTGTCTTTTCTCAAGTTCTCTGACTTTCCGTCTGTTCCCTATTTCTGACTTTATCTTTTCTCTATTTCTCTGGCTTTCTGTCTTTTCTCTATTTCTCTGACTTTGTCTTTTCTCTATTTCTTACTTTCTGCCTTTTCTCTATTTCTGACTTCGTCTTTTCCCTATTTCTCTGTCCCTTTCTGTCTTTTCTCTATTACTCTGAACGTGTATTTTCTCTATTTCTCTGGCTTTCTGTCATTTCTCTATTTCTCTGACTTTGTCTTTTCTCTATTTCTCTCACTTTCTGTCCTTTCTCTATTTCTCTGACTTTGTCTTTTCTCTATTTCTCCGACCTGTCTTTTCTCTATTTCTCTGACTTTCTGTCCTTTCTCTATTTCTCTGACTTTCTGTCTTTTCTCTATTTCTCTGACTTTGTCTTTACTCTATTTCTTATTTTGTCTTTTCTCTACTTCTGACTTTCTGTCTTTTCTCTATTTCTCTATCTCTTTCTGTCTTTTCTCTATTTCTCTGACTTTGTCTTTTCTCTATTTCTGACTTTCTGTCTTTTCTCTATTTATCTGTCCCTTTATTTCTTTTCTCTATTTTGTAACTTTCTCTCTCTTTTCTGTATCACTGTCTCTTACTGTCTTTTATCTCTTTCTTTTTCTCTCCCTTTCTTTGTCCCTCTCTGTCTTTTCACTTTCTTTATCTCTCTTTCTGACTTTCTTTCCCTTTTTATTTTTCTAACCCTAACACCACCCCCTGCAGTTTATCTCGCCCACTATTTATATCCCCCCGCAATTTATATCACCCCCGCAATTAATTCCCCCCCCCCAGCAAATATCCCCCTCCCTCAAATTATCCCCCAACAATACTCCCTCGCAATTTTTATCCCCCAAGCAATTTTTTGCACTGCGATATCCCCCCCTCCCACCCCCCGGTGAACATACTCTCCCCATCTAAATACCCCTGGTCTACAGACCCCTATCTGATATCGCCCTGTTAACTGACCCCAATCTAAATACCCCTCCTGTAAACAGACTCCATTCTAAATACCCCTCCTGTGAACGGACTCCCATCTAAATACCCTTTCTGTGAGCAGACTCCCATCTAAATACCCCTCCTGTGAACAGACTCCCATCTAAATACCCCTCCTGTGAGCAGACTCCCAACTATATACCGCCACGGACAGACCCCCATCTAAATACCTGAGGAACAGGACTCCCCGATGTAAATACCACTCCTGTGAATGGACTCACATCTAAATAAACGCACAATCAGACCCCCATCCAATACCATTCCTGTGACCAGAGCCCCCCTTCTGTATAGCCCCTGGATCAGACTCCCATCTATATACCCTTCCCGCAAACAGACTCACATCTAAATACCCCTGCTGTGAACAGACCCCCATCTAAATACCACTCCTGTGAACGGACTCACATCTAAATAAACCCACAATCAGACCCCCATCCAATACCATTCCTGTGACCAGAGCCCCCCTTCTATATAGCCCCTGGAACAGACTCCCATCGATATACCCTTCCCATGAACAGACTCCCATCTAAATATCACTCTTGTGAACGGACTCAAATCTAACTAACCCCACAATCAGAACCCCATCCAATACCATTCCTGAGAACAGAGCCCCCCCACTTCTATGTACCCCCTGGAATAGACGCCCATCTAAATACCTCTCCTGTGAACAGATCCCCAACTAAATACACCCGGGAACAGACCCCTATCTCAATACCCGTCTTATGTACAGAGTCCCATCTAAATATCCTACTATGAACAGACTCCCATCTAATACTGCTCCTGTGAACGGCACCCCAAGCAATTAACCTCCATCCTACCCATGAACAGTACCACATATAAACCCCTCTCATGAACAGACTGGAGAATCCGCACTGCCCCTTTCCATTTTAAACCTGGAGAATCCCCACTGTCCCCTCCCGGTTTAAACCTGGAGAATCCTCACTGCCCTCTCCCCTTTTCATCCTGGAGAATCCCCACTGCCCCACCCCTTTTAAAACTGGAGAATCCCCACTGCACCTTCCCATTTGTAACATAACTCATTCTCTCTGTGAATATTGCCCTCTAATTCTCCCCCTGCCCGCACTGTGAACACTCCCCCTTTCTAAATACACTCCCTGTCCTGGAAAAGCCTCCACTCCACTAATTCCCACCCTGTTGCATCTCCCCCGTGAACACCGCCCCCTTCTCCCGCCGTCCCCCCCGTGTAATTCCAATCTCCATCACTTTCCTGGGTGTGACTCCAACTCCCGACAATCTTTAATTCACTTTAATTCTTTGTCCATATAAGCCACTGGAATTCCATCAACTGGGTCCAAGATCCCCGGCACCTTTAACTCCTGCCCGGCGAAACACAGGGCCAGGCATAGAGCAAGGACCTCCAGAGGCAAACTGGCATTCTGAGCCTTTAACGCACAGGAAGACCCAGCCCCAGACACATCCCTCTCTGCAGAATGGTGTTTCACCTGTTCTCCCCATCGGATTCAGGAAATGAAACAGAGGGAGACACACACAAACACACACACACTAACTGACACAGTGACAGGAGGAGGTCATTCAGCACTTTGAGCCTGTCCCACCCATGTTAGATCATGACTGATCTGTCCCTTCTCCCATTGAGCCATAAGCAGATAGGCAGAGACAGTCGGGGAGCAGATATACAGAGAGGAAAAGAAACACTGAGCTGGACTTGGACTTGGTGCCGATGGTGAAAATCAGGGTGAAGGGAAGGAGGGTGGTTGTGAATCGGCTGCCCGTTCAGCATCTCTCCCCTGTTTTTACTTCAATGGGAGCAAAACTGGGAAGTGGTGAAAAGCAGGATCCCCGTTCACAATCACCCTGTACAACACCAAGGCAGCTCGTTCAAATTCACTCCCAGACAGAGGGACAGAGACACAGAAAACAGATCCCGGGATTAGGATAGAACAGAGAGAGAGAAATAAATGGAAAGGGAGATGGAGAATGACAGGAAGGGGATCACAAACCAGTGAGACAGAAACTGAGAATAGAGGGCAGAAAGACTGATAAGGGCCGGGAGAGAGAGAGAAATGGAGACATACACAGAGAGATATTGAGAAAGATCCCAGACAAAGAGAGAGATGCAGAGACAGAAATATATGGAGGGGCAGGGATACAAATTAAGATGTGTTTACAGAATAGAGAGGGTTCTCCCGGGACAGGGCGAATTGCAGAGATAATCTTGCAGGGAAGAAGGAGCAGAGATGGAAAGATTCAGGGATTTGGAAGTAAGTGAGAAAATAAATGGACTGAGAGAGACAAATAAAGATGCAGAAAGTCGCAGAAAGAGATTGAAAATGGAAACATGTGGAACTCCAGAGAGAGGCAGACATAAAACGGATGTTGAGAGATACAGAGATAGGGATTTTAAGATGTGAGAAAACAGAGCTTGGAACAAGGAGGAAGGTGCAGGGAACAAGTTGCAGCATGAGATGGAGAGAGGGAAATCTATGGGATTACATTGACTGTTCTGGAGCTTTCCAAACTATTTGCATTAGAGTACCCTCCAGCCCCCTCCCATGTTAAAAATGCATAGATCCCCGAAAACACAAAATCAATCTGAAATAAAACCCGGGCTGGAAATACTGAGCATTTCCCGTAGAAAGGATAGAGAGAAATCCACATTCTGAACCGCGAAAATCTGAATTCAAATGACCACACCCACACCCCCCCCCCCCCACCCCAACCAACCACAGGTGTTAATTCTTTCCGGGAAATTCAGGCCACAGCCTCAAACAGCAGCATTATTCGGGAATGATACCGACACAGGCTCAGGACTTTAATTCCAGGCCTTCCATACAGATTTACACACAACAAATTTACTTCCAAAATTCAGTCATTGTTACAATGCAGCGGACTCTGCGGGCAAGCTGTGTACAGCAAGATCCCAGCAATTGTGACACTTCAAAATTCAGTTTGCCAAGCTTCTGAGTGTGGATTTCTCTCTCCACAGTGTGGAAATCCACACGCATCAGTCAGCCATTTTGGGCTAGTTCTCGGTGGCAATTTTATGTTCCCACAACACTGGGACATTTATTTCAGATACTGACTCCTCACTAATGTAAGTGTGGTGGTTAAAATGTGACAGAAACACAGACATGGAGACACTGAGGCACACAGTACTCAGCCCTGATCTCATTGAATGCTGGAACAGGGTTGAGGTATTAATCTGCCTCCTCCTCTTCCTATGTCCTATGTTAAACATCCTTCTTTCACTGTCAGTCATCCTGTCTGTCTCTCGCTCTATCTATCTCTCTCTGTTTCGGACAGGGTAGAGCGAGATTCACTCTGTATCCACCACAAGATGTTCCTGCCCTGGGAGTCGTCTCTTCTTCTGCTGGGTTTCCCCGATCTCAGTTTGTGCTGCACAAGTCTATTTCTCTGTTTATTATATAAATGGTCCTGTCTTTACTCTGTATCTAACCCCATGCTGCCCCTGTCCTGGGACTGTGTGATGTGACAGTGCAGAGGGAAATTTACTCTGTGTCTAACCCCACATTGTGCTTGGCTTGGAAGTGTTTAATGGGAGAGTGTCGATGCAGTTTTACTGTGTATCCTTGGAATTTAGAAGGTTAAGGGGTGATGTGATTTGATCAAAGATTTCAGAATAATTAGGGTAACTGATCGGGAAGACAGAGAGACACAATTCACACTGGCTGCGGAGTCTAGGAATTGTGGGCATAGTCTAAAAATCTCAACATCGTCTAAAACCATCCAGGAGTGAGATGAAGAAACACTTCAACACGCCAGGTGTGGTATCAGTTTGGAACTCTCTTCCACAAACAGCAATTGATGCTGAAACACTTGTTAATTTTTAAATCTGAGATTGATAGCTTTTTGTTGTAAAAGGTAGATGAGATATGGGGCCAAGACGGGTGCATGGAGTTAGATCACAGATCAGCCATGATCTTTTTGAATCACAGAACAGGGTTGAGGGGCTAAATGGCCTCATCCTCATCCAAAGTCCTCCGACAAACATCCTGCTATCATTCTCTGTGTCTGGGTCACCCTCTCGGTCTGTGTCTCCCTCTTTGTCTCTCTTTCCGTCTGTCTGTCTCTTTCTCCCTCCTCTCTCTGAATATCTGTGGATATCCACAAACATCAGTCAACCATTGTGGGTCTGTTCACGATGGCCATTTTATGTTACCACAACACTGGGACATTTATTTCAGAGACTGACTCCTCACTAATGTACTGTTAGTGCTTTAAACGTGACAGAGACATAGAGATGGAGACACTGAGACACACAGTACCAGACATGAGTGAATCATTCCCTTGTACCCATTGTGCACTGTATGTGTACAGGCGCTGACTCTGTATTAAATTCATTCCCGGTATCTGGGCATCACTGACAAGACCAGCATTTCTTGCCTAATTTCCCTGAGAAGGTGGTGATGAGCTGCTTCCCTCATCGAGGGAAATACACAATAAATACATTCAAGCTAGTCTGACACGATCTTCACTTGCCAAATCCATGCTGACTGTGCTTGATTAATCTGCACCTTTCGAAATGACCATTACTACTGTTTATCAGAATTTATCCCAATCATTTGCCCTCCACTGAGGCGAGGCTGAGTGGCCTGTATTCATTCAGTCTATCCCTTTCTCCCTCTCTGTCTGTCTCTCCATCTCTCTCTGCCTCTCCTTCTCTCTCTCTTTTGCTCCCTCGCTGTCTCTCTCTCTCTCTCTCTCTCTCTGACTCTCTGTCTATGTCTCTCTCTCCTTCTTTTACTCTGTTTCTCCAGATCTCTTTCTCTCCCTCTGTCCATGACTCAGTTTGTCTCTCTCTAACACCATCTCTGCCTCTCTGTCTTTTCTCATTGACCGTCTCTCTCTGACTTTCTCTCTCTCTGCCTCTCTCTCTCTCTGCCTCTCTCGTTGTCTCTCTCTCCCTCTCTGTCTGTCTCTCTCCCTTTACATCACTCTCTCCCCCTCTCTCTGTCTCCCTGTGTCGCTGTCTGTCCCTATTCTACTGTCTTTGTCTCTCTGTCTCTCTCTCTCTCCCTCTGTCTCTCTCCCCTCCCCCTATCTCTCTCTCTCTTTGCAGTACCCCACTGGTCACAGCCGACCAAGCTGAAAATTGCCCATTTATTCCTACTCTCTGTTTCCTGTCCATTAACCAGTTCTCGATCCATGCCAGTACATTCCCCCCAATCCCACGTGCTCTAATTTTGTTTACTAACCTCTTGTGTGGGTCCTTAACAAAAGCTTTCTTAAAATGGTTATGTACCACATCCACCGGTTTCCCCTTATCTATTTCGCTAGCTTCATCCTCAAAAAACTCCAACAGGTTTGCTAAAGATGATTTCCCTTTCATAAATCCATGTTTACTCTGACCAATCCAGCCAATATTTTCCAAGTGTCCTGGGTGTGTTTGATATTACAGAGAAGACAGAGATTTACTAATAGCTTGGCAGCATTTGATGGGACAGTGTAGACGGAGATTTACTCTGTCTCCCTGGAATTTAGAATGTTAAGGGGTGATCTGATCAAAGTTTAAAGTTTTGGATGGGGTGCCAATCAAGTAGGCTGCTTTGTCCTAGATGGTGCCGAGCATCTGGAGTGTTGTAGCTGCTGCACTCATCCAGGCAAGTGGAGAGATACCATCACACACCTGACTTATGTCTTGTAGGTGGTTGAACGGCTTTGGGGAGTCAGGGGATGAGTCGCTTGTCGCCACAGTATTGATGTGATTTCATCAGATCACCTCCTGGTGAATGTTTCCCCAGGATATTGATGCTGGGGGACTCAGCGATGGGATAATGCTTTGAATGCCAAGGGGAGGTGCTTGGATTCTCTCTTGTTGCAGATGGTCTTTGCAAGTCTGTGTGTGTTTTTCTGTGCTCTGGGACAAATTTCATCATGGGCAGGTCGTAATGCTTTGTCATAATTGACCAGTTCGCAAAATGAATGCTCATGGAATTAACGGGACAGGGACAGAGTGGATACGACATTGGCTAAGGGACAGAACACAGAGAGTATTGGTGAATGGTTGCTTCAGACTGGAGGGCGGTATCTTTGCCTGATGTAATCTTATACACTTCTATTAAATCTCCCCTCAATCTCTTTGTTCTAAGGAGACTAAACCCAGCTTTTCCAACCTAACTTTGTCACTAAAATCCCCCATCTCTGAAACCATTCTGGTAAATTTCCTCTGCACCCTCTCAAGGAACCTCACATCCTTCCGAAAGTGTGTCCAGAACTGGACACAGTTCTCCAGTTGGGGCCTAACTAGAGATTTATAAATGTTCAGCATAACCTCCCTGCTTTTGTACTCACTTTATACAGTGTACATTGTGGTACAGGGGTATTCCCCAGGGCTTTGGATGAGGACAATTGATCTTTTTGATATATATTAATGACTTGTACTTGGTTTACAGGGCATATCTTCAACATTGTGCCATCTGCAATGTAATAAACAGGGAAGGGAATAGTAGTAGACTTCAGGAGGAGCGAGGCAGTCTGGTGAAAGGGTCAGACACATGGCAGGTTAACATCAAGACTGAGAAATGTGAAATGATGCATTTTGGAAGGAAGGCTGAGGAGAAACGATATAAACGAAATGATACAATGTTGAAATGGGTGCAGGGACAGAGAGATCTGGGATTTATGTTGAGTCACATTTTATATCTGAAAGATTCAATTTGGGGCTTGCAATCTCTAAGTTGAATTTAGCTTAATCCTGAAAAGTGTTCGTAAAAGTGTTGGGAAATGTGTCAAAAGCTGTTTCCATTCAGACATTCCTGCATTGTGCAAGTGTGAGCTATCTTTGCAGAGACAGGAAATAGGTCTGTTTGAATGGACCTGCAGGTTTTGGTTGATGCAATAAGTTCAAAATTTGAATTGTGTCCCTTGCAGATACACAGATTGAAGGTATTTACAGAACACCACATGAAGTGGTTTACCAATGTTTGACAAACTTCAAAGACTTCAGACACATGGAAGAAGAGGAGAAGGGAACAATATACAAAACCTGAGACAGTCAAACAACAGCAGTAGCAAAATGAATTTCTTTTTCTGGGTTTTAATTTGAAGGCCTGAGCTAATGATTGCAAAAGCAGGAGTTCAAATCCCACACTGGTCTGTTGTGAATTTGTATTCTGTATTTTCTTCAAAAAAATCTTAAATCTGCATTTTAAAAAACCTCTCGGATGGAATGATTAACTCCTGTCTACTATTGCAAAGCCCGTGTGTGTCTCAGTTTTTCTGCATTTATTAACGTTTTAAGATGATGGGGTAGAATGCCACATACCCAAGTTTACAAATGACACACACATAGGCAGCATTGTAAGCAGTGTAGCTGGAAGCATCAAATTACAAAGAGATATTAATATATTAAATGAGTGGGCAAAACTGTGGTAGATAGATTTCAATGTCAGCAAAAAAGTCCAGAACAGAGTACTTTATAAATGGTGAAAAGATAGAAACATCGGAGGTCCAAAGAGACTTGTGGGGTCTATGTCCATTTCAGTGCAGTGTAGATTCGCCAGAATGATAACTGGGCTCCAAGGTTTAAATGACGAGGTGATATTACACAAACGAGGGATTTATTCCCTGGAATTTAGGAGGATCAAGGTGATTTGTTCAAAGATGTTGCGATATTAAGGGGAACTGATAGGGTAGTTTGGGAGAAAGATTTAAGCAGATTGGGAACATAGGAATTGGAGTCTGCCATTCAGCCCATCGAACCTGCTCCGCCATTCAATAGCATCATGGCTGATCATCCACTTCAATGCCTTTTTACCAGACTGAGGAGGGCTTCTTGAAACAGTATATAGATAGTCCAACTATGGATGGGGCCATTCTGGACCTGGTATTTGGGAATGGGCCCGGCCATTAGGTCGAAGTTTCAGTGGGGGAGCATTTCGGGAGCAGTGACCATAATTCCATCAGTTTTAAGGTACTTGTGGATAAGGATAAGAGTAGTCCTCGGAAGAAGGTGCTAAATTGGGGGAAGGCTAATTATAACAATATTAGGCAGGAACTGAAGAATTTGGATTTGGGCGGCTGTTTGAAGGTACATCAACATCTGACATGTGGGAGTCTTTCAAACGTCAGCTGATTAGAATCCAGGACCAGCATGTTCCTGTGAGGAAGAAAGACAAGTTTGGCAAGTTTTGGGAAGCTTGGATAACGCGGGATATTGTGAGCCTAGTCAAGAAGAAAAAGGAAGCATTTGTAAGGGCTGGAAGGCTAGGAAAAAATGAAGCACTTGAGGAATATAAAGACAGTAGTAAGGAACTTAAGCAAGGAGTTAGGAGGGCTAAAGGGGGTTATGAAAAGTCATTGGCAAACAGGTTTAAGGAAAATCCCAAGGCTTTTTATACGTTTATAAAGAGCAAGTGGGTAACCAGGGAAAGGGTTGACCCACTCAAGGACAGAGATGGGAATCTATGTGTGGAGCCAGAGGAAATGGGCGAGGTGCTAAATGAGTACTTTTCATCAGTATTCACCAAAGAGAAGGACTGGGTGGATGATGAGCCTTGGGAAGGGAGCGCAGATAGTCTCAGTCATCTGCTTATCAAAAAGGAGGTGGTGTTGGGAGTCTTGCAAAGCATTAAGGTAGATACGTCCCCAGGGCCTGGTGGGATCTACCCTAGAATCCTGAGGGTGGCAAGGGAGGAAATTGCTGGGGCCTTGACACAAATCTTTGCGTCCTCATTGGTTACAGGTGAGGTCCCAGAGGACTGGAGAATAACCAGTGTTGTTACTTTGTGTAAGATGGGTGGCAAGGATAATCCAGGAAATTATAGGCCGGTGAGCCTTACGTCAGAGGTCGGGAAACTATTAGAGGGGAATATTCGGCACAGCTCTACTCCCATTTGGAAAGAAACAAACTTATTAGCGAGAGACAGCATGGTTTTGTGAAGGGGAGGTCGTGTCTTACTAATTTTATTGAGCTTTTTGAGGAAGTGACGAAGATGATTGATGAAGGAAGGGCAGTGGATGTTATCTGTATGGACTTTAGTAAAGCCTTTGACAAGGTCCTGCATTGCAGACTGGTATAAAAGGTGAAGTCACACGGGATCAGAGGTGGGGTGGCAAGATGGATACAGAACTGGCTCTGTCATAGAAGACAGAGGGCATCCGTGGATGAGTGTTTTTCTGAATGGAGGGATGTGACTAGTGGTGTTCCGCAGGGATCAGTGCTGGGACCTTTGATGTTTGTATTATATATAAATGATTTGGAGGAAAATGTAGCTGGTCTGATTAGTAAGTTTGCGGATGACACAAAGGTTGGTGGAGTTGCAGATAATGGTGAGGATTGTCAGAGGATACAGCAGGATATAGATCGGTTGGAGACTTGGGTGGAGAAATGGCAGATGGAGTTTAATCCGGACAAATGTGAGGTAATGCATTTGGAAGGTCTAATGCAGGTGGGAGGTATACAGTAAATGGCAGAACACTTCGGAGTATTGACAGGCAGAGGGATCTGGACGTACAAGTCAACAGGTCACTGAAAGTGGCAACGCAGGTGGATAAGGTAGTCAAGAAGGCATACGGCTTGCTTGCTATCATCGGTCGGGGCACAGATTATAAAAATTGGCAAGTCATGTTGCAGCTGTACAGAACCTTAGTTAGGCAACACTTAGAATATTACGTGCAATTCTGGTCACCACACTACCAGAAGGACGTGGAGGCTTTGGCGAGGTTACAGAGGAGGTTTACCAGGATGCTGCCTGGTCTGGAGGGCAGTAGCTATGAGGAGAGGCTGGAAAAACTCGGATAATTTTCACTGGAACGACGGTGGTGGAGGGGCGACATGATATAGGTTTACAAAGTTATGAGTGGCATGGACAGAGTGGATAGTCAGAAGCTTTTTCTCAGGGTGGAAAAGTCAGTTACTAGGGAGCATAGGTTTAAGGTGCGAGGGGCAAAGTTTAGAGGGGATGTGCGAGGCAAGTTTTTTACACAGAGGGCGTTGAGTGCCTGGAACGTGCTGCCAGGGGAGGTGGTGGAAGCATATGCGATACCGATGTTTAAGAGACATCTTAACAAATGCATGAATAGGAAGGGAATAGAGGGTTATGGGCCCCGGGAGTGCAGAAAGTATTAATTTAGGCAGGCATCAAGAGCGGCACAGCTTTGGAGGGCCGAATGGCCTGTTCCTGTGCTGTACTGTTCTTTGTTCTTTGAGCTTCCACAGCCCACTGCGGGAAAGAATTCCGAAGATTCATAACCCTCTGAGCAAAGAAATTCTCCTCATCATTGTCCTAAGTGGCTTCCCCCTTATTTTGAAATTATGTCCCCTGGTTCTAGACTCCCGAACCAAAGGAGAAATCTTACCTGCATCTAACCTGTCTATCCCTTTAAGTATTTTGTATGTTTCAATAAGATCACCTCTCATTCATCCACATTCCAATGTGTATCGACCCAACCTGTTCAACCATTCCTCATAACACAACCTCTTCATCCCAGGAATCAGCCCAGTGAACCTTCTGTGAACTGGTTCCAATGTATCCTGGCTTGACCTTTTATCCACTTTCAAAACTGCTAAACACCTTCATATTTCCCTCTGACTCAGTTTATCCCATTCAATATTTCTCACCCTCCTCTTTAACTACAATGTCTGCATCATTCCCCTCTTTTATGACGACAAGCGCAAGTATTCATTAAGAAACATGCCCACATCATCCAACTCCACAGGTAGGAAGAAGGAGGAGAGGCAGTCTGAACAAAAGGATACAGTTAATAAGGGGCTAACATTATATGCCTCTTCCTTTGCTCTAATATAATCCTTGATTTCTACCATAAGCAACGGTTGGAACAATTTACTGAGGTTCTGTCAAGGTCCCCTCACATTCTTTATCTGTGTCTCTGTCTCAGACAGATGGTGAAAAAACTATTGATGTGTTTCGTTTAGTTAAGTTTGATGTCAATGTTTCCCCAGGATGTTGTTACTGGGAGATTCAGCGATGGGATAATGCTTTAAATGCCAAAGGGAGGTGGTTGGATTCTCTCTCGTTGCAGATGGTCATTGCCTGGCACTTGTGTGAGGTGATTATTACTTGCCACTGGTCGGCCCAAGCCTGAATGTTTTCCGGGTCTTGGTGCATGCGGCTCTGGATTGCTTCATTATCTGAGACAAAATACTGTGGATGCTGGAAATCGTGAATCCATCGTGCTGAATCACAAACTCTGTTTCTCTCTCCACAGATGCTGTCTGACCTGATCAGTAAATCCAGCATTTTCTGCTGAGATCTCAGCTGAAGATTGTTGGGCTGAGGATACTAGCCTGATAAACTCCTGCAGTGAAGGCCAGGGACTTATATGATTGACTTCCAACAACCTCAGACATCTTCCTTTGTGCTCGGTATGATTCCAACCAGTGGAGAGCTTTTCCCCTGATTTCCACCGACTTCAATTTTATTCGGGCTCCTCGATACCACACTCAGTCAAACGCTGCCTTGATGTTAAGGTCAGTCTCTCTTCAAAGTAGCAAACAGGAGTGAATCATTCCCTTTGACCTGTTGTGTACGGAACATGCTCTGCTTCTTCACAGCCTGATACAGGACTGTACATGGCCGATTAATGTAGCCCATCAAACACTCCGAGAGCGGGTTCAGCACAGCTTAGGAACAGAGCACAGTTCCTTTAACATTCTCTCGCTGTCTTTCCCTCCTGCTATCTCTGACACTAGGAGAGAGACAGAGGGAGCGAGGATTAGATATGCAAACAGAGAGAGGGCTGTAGATCGGGACAAGGTTGGAGACAGAGAGATTGTTGGAGTGCATTGAAAAGGATAATGTAAGATACATTTATTTGATGTAATCCTGCATTGCTGCGTACACAAACGTTTAAGAGATAGGTTTGGAGAGAAAAAACATAGGGACAGGGAGAAATGTAGATGAAGTTGGGGCCCAGGTGGACACTTTTGATGATCCAGAAGACATTTTAAACATCCAACACGCTATTCCAGTGTGGGAGCCATCACACCCTCATGATATTGGTTGTTTAAATTTCATGCTGGCTTATTGGTTAATTTTTAAACCTGTGATTGATAGATTCTTGTTAACCAAAGGTATTAACAGATAAGGGGCAAAGGCAGGATATATAGTGCAAGTTAGATCACAGATCAGCCCTGATCTCATTGAATGCCGGATCAATATCCCCTGTTAAATATCCTTCTTTCTCTGTCAGTCACCCTGTCAGTCTGTGTCTCTCTGTTTCTCTCTTTCTGTCTCTCTCTCTCTGTCTGTTTCGGACAGTGTGGAGTGAGATTCACTCTGTATCTACCCCATGATGTTCCTGCTCTCGGAGTGTGTGATGGGACAAGGCAGAGGGAAATTTGCTCTGTATCAAACCCAACATTGTGCTTGGCTTGGGAATGTTGAATGGGACAGTGTAGCAGGAACTTTACTGTGTACCCCTGGAAGTTTGAAGGTTGTGGAGTGATTTGATGAACGTTTTCCAAATAATAAGGGAAATTGGCAGGGTGGACAGACAGTAACTTTTCCCACTGGCTGCGGAGTCTGGAACTTGGGGGCATAGTCTAAAAATCTAAACATAGTCTAAAAACGTTTCAGGAGTGAAATGAAGAAATACTTCAACACACCAGGTGTGGTATCAATTTGGAACTCTCTTCCACAAACGGCAATTGATGCTTCGACACTTGTTAATTTTTAAATCTGAGTTTGATAGATTTTTGTGAACCAAAGATATTAAGGGGCAAAGATAGGTAAATGGAGTTAGATCATGCATCAGCCATGAGCACATTGAATGACAGAGGAGGGGCGAGGGGCCAAATGGCCTCCTCCTCTTCCTCTGTCCAACGACCAATATCCTGCTATCACTCTCTGTGTCTCGGCCTGTGTCTCCCTATTTGTCTCTCTTTCAGTCTCTTTCTCTCTTTCTCTCCTCACTCAAACATCTGTGGAAATCCACACACATCAGTCAGCCATTTTATGCTGGTTCTCAGTGGCCATTTTATGTTACCACAACACTGGGCATTGATTTCAGAGACTGACGCCTGACTAATGTAAGGTCAGTGCTTAAAATATGACAGATACACAGACAGGGAGACACTGAGACACACCGTACTAGAAAGGAGTGAATCATTCCCTTATACCCAATAATTTTCCCTCCACTGTGATTAGGCTGGGTGGCCTGTAATTACTCAGTCTATTACTTTCTCCCTTGTAAATCAACAGTACAACATGCGCAGTCCTCCAGTCCTCTGGCAGCACGACTGCAACCAGAGAGGTTTGGAAAATGATGGTCAGAGCCGCCACTATTTCCTCCCTTGCACCACTTGACACATCTGCATTATCATCTGTCAAAGATGCTAAACCCCTGAATATTTCCACTCTCACTGTTTATCTCATTCAATATTTCAAACCCCTCCTCATTGACAACAATGTCTGCGTCGACCCTCTTTTGTGAAGACATTCTCTCAATGTGTTCATTAAGAACCATGCCGGCATCACCCGCCTTCACGGGTCGGAAAAAGGAGGAGAGACGACATAAAATAAAGGAGGTGCAGGAACAGACAGATCTGAGGGGCATTTGGCCACACATCACTGAAAACGGCAGGGCAGGTTGAGAAAGTGGTTAAAAGGCATAAGGAGTCCCGGGCTTTATAAATAGAGACACAGAGTACAAAAGAATGGACGTTCTGACAGACCTGTTCAAAACACTGATTTGGAATCAACTGGAGTATTGTATCCGATTCTGCACAACGCACTTGAGTAAGGATTTGGAGGCATGATAGAGGGTGCAGAAAAGATTCACAAGCCTGGTTCCAGGGATGAGGGTCTTCAGTTACAACGATAGATTGGAGAAGCTGAGGTTGTTCGTTGTGTCTCTCTCTCGATCTCTCCCTCCTGCAACTCTGACACTAAGAGGGAGACAGAGGGAGAAGGGTTAGATATGCAGGCAGAGAGAGGGCTGTAGAGAGGGACAAGGTTGGAGAGAGAGAGATTGTTGGGGTGGACTGAAAGGGAGAATGTAAGATATATTAATTTGATTTAATCCTTTACTGGTGTGTGCACAAACACATTAGAGATATGTATGGAGAGAGAAACATCAGGAGAGAGGGATAAATGGAGTTGAATTTGGGGCCCAGGTGGCCCCTCTCCCTCTCTCTCTCCCCGTTTCTTTGCCACTCTCTCTCTCCCCCACTAACCCTCTCTCCCTCGCACCCTCTCTTTAATTCTCTCTCTCCTTCTCTCTCTCTCCCACACCCCCACTCTCTCCCACCCCCTCCTTCCCACTCTCTCTTCCTGTCTCTCCCACCCTACCCCCTCACTTGGCTCCCTCCCTCCCTCCCACTCTCTCTCTCCCCCTCCCTCTCTCTAACTCTCTCTCGCCCTATCTCTCTGTCGTTCAGTCTCTCCCCCACCCCCTCTCTATATCGCTCTGTCTCTCTCTCTCTGTCCCTCTCTCTCTCTGTGTCTTTATTTCAGTTCTTTCAGATATATACAGCGGCTATGGTGGGATTTAAACCCCTGTCCTCTGGCTATCAGGTTGGGCCGCTGAATTACTTGCCCAGTGATGTTATCACTATGCGACTGCCTCCCAAATGGATGTGTACAGTGTCTGTCCCTTAATATCACTCTCAGTAGTTTTTTCACTGTAACCCTCATCATGGTCCCGATTCAGAGACCCAAAGTTCACATTTTAACTGGGAGAAGGCAGGAAAAGAGTGAAATGTGATTGTTTTTGACCCCAGATTCACCGTCCACTGCATACAGATCAGTTACATTTATAATAGAAATGCCAGGAATGAACAAGGTCAATACAATAATATGGAAAATGTAAATGACGCCACTCATAATTGCAAAATCCGTCCAGTATGAGTACAGATTTCAGGTTGATTTCCGAGAGAGGTCTTACGAAGAAAATGTCATTGACATTGAAATGATGGTGTTTTATCCACCACATTATTTACATAAGAGTCAAAGCTGCTGATGTAATGCGTTTGTTCAGGTGAGTGTAACTAATAGCAATGATCATGGGTATAAGAGTGTCATTGGAGACTTATCCCCTGTATAAATCAGGATCCATTGGAATGGATCAGCTCAGAGTGCATGGTGGAGATGTGGAATCCAGGTTAACAGAATTCTCTTCTTCTCACAGAAATGGGATATCCACTGATTTATCATATAGAACGCAGTTATTATTCCGTACTTGCAGCAATTGGAGTTCCTGGTAAGCCAGTATCTCAGCTGTTAATGGTGTAAATCGATATTAACTGTGCTACTGTACTCGGTATTATTTATCACTGTGTGTATTACCTGTTCTTCCCAGAAATTTACTGATGGAATCTCGTCATTGTGTACTCTTTCAGTCATGCAGGAGTTGTATTATTTCTTTAATGGTATTGTTTAAAGTAACCGTGACATTGCTACTGGATTATTCTGTGTTTTGAATGTATTTGAATGAGATGTCTCGATTGGGATCAAGAATCAGACCAAAAGGAGCTTTTAACAGTTTCATGATGTGGATCTAACCGGTCCTGTAATATATTTATGACCTTTTTTCAGTGATTTATGATGAGACATCTCACGGTCTCAGTGTTACAAGGGGACAGCACAATGTCCTCCCTCCCCAATAACATGGCTCAGTTTAACTGGGATTTCAATGTACTTATTGGTTATCACTGTTATCAAATATTATTTCACTCTGTGAGTGTCTGACACTGCTTCAGAGGTCAGCTAATGAACTGAGTTTGTTGCTGATACTTTCACATCTCCTTCTCAGCTTCACTATGGACCCTTCACTCTGACTGGACTACATTCTAAAATGGAAAGTATTGATGTGATGTTTCATTGGTTTGAACTCTATCAGTTGGAATCAAAAGTCTTTCCATTTATCAGCTGCAGCGCTGATGTTGGTGTTTTATTAATTAAACAATCCCACATTCTAACGGATTACTTTATCATTCCAGAAGAAGCAATTTCAATGATTGTGAGGTTTGTCTTGAAGAAGCTTTCGATCCTGTTTATTCCACGTATCGTAGATGAAGTGAAGAGTGCACGTGAACAGGTGGAGAATTGGATGTTCTGTAGACACATTAAATTATTCACAGAAGTTTCACCACTGAATAAACTGACTCTGAGAATAGAATCACTGAACCTGGGACAGGTGATCAGAACACAGCCGCAGAATGTTAGGAATGAATCATGTGTGAAAAGTAGCATTAAGTAACAGTTTGCAGGGTGTGAGTACTCCAGAGAGATAGGGAAGGAGAAAAGAAGCAGCGATTATGAAACCGAGGGAAAGAGATAAGCAGAAGTAAAGAGAAATAGAAAGAAGCAGCAGTGTGAATAATTCACTGTCATAAAGCGCTGGAATGTCCAGAACAATTAAAGAGAGAAACTGGGTGCTGAAGTTGTCTGTTGCCAGATTGTGTTCATTTTCCTGTTGGACTTGATCCTCTGTGTTGATTTCTGTCAGGTCCTCATTTTGTTTTTTAGAAATTCCCTATTCCTTACTTAGTCATTGAATAAACAGATTAGTATCAGTTCTTCACTGATGGTAATTCATTATTTAAATACTGCACTTTAAAATCTCTGTGACTGCTAAATTCAATAAAGAGCGCGGCTACTGTCAGAAATATATTTAAATTTATATTTAATAGCCTGTACAAACTAAATATATTGACGATATTCTATAAACAATGAACTGTTCTCCAACACCAATAACCACAGGGATTATTGTTTGAATGCATGAATTGAGTTGTATTACTGGGATCTATAGATTAGATTTCCTCTAACACTCTGCTGCAGTCTCTCTCTGTGAATCTCAGCCTCTCCTCTCACAGTATTGAATCCTCAGTCTCCTCATCCATTGCTTCAGTTTATCCACTTTTCCAAACCATCTCCTCCAGTTTCCCCTCCTTTTCCTTTTCCTTCTCTCCCTCCCAATCTGACTCACTGTCTAAACCTCCAGCTTCCTCGTCCAACCTGATAGGAATACAGGAACTTAGGAGCAGGAGGAGGCCATTCAACCGACGAGCCTGCTCCGCCATTCTAGATCATGGCTGATACTCAAACTCAGCTCTGCATTTTTCAGTCTTTTCCCATTAGGTAACAGTCTCTGTCGGATCTCCGAACCCTGAGCAAAAAACCAGCTACACATCCCGCTCTCCCCAAACCTTCCCAAACAACAGTCTGGAGACAAATTCTCAATTAATCCATTGGATGCCATCTCTGTAAAACTCCTTCTCATTTCCCCACAGGCACTGCAGTATTTCCAGTAGATCCCGTGCTGACGTTATTCACTTTCTGTATCAATTTCCCAATTCATTATTAATAACATTTCTCTTGACAAAGCACTGCCCAGGTCAATGAATCAGTTTTCACTGCTCGATGCAGCAACAAAGCTGGAAATTTCAGCCCAGATCCTGTCAAACTGCTGCTTTTTCTCCAGGTCTGATCAGTAATTTCCCTGCTTCCTTTTCTCTCTCTTCCAGTTAACTTGGTGGCGATTGTGATCCTGTATCGAGGAAAGTGCGGTCTCTCCAAATGTATCACTGTCTACCTGGTGGGAATGGCAGTGTCTGATCTCCTGGTCGTTATCACTGATCCAATATTGAGATGGATTGCTTTACTTTATTTCCCATATTCATTCCTGAGAATTACTCCTGTGTGTTCTCTCATTATCGTTCTGCTTTCTGCATCCACAGATGTTTCTGTCTGGCTCACAGTCACTTTCACCTTTGATCGATTTGTGGCCATTTGTTGTGGGAAGCTGAAAACAAAATATTGCAGCGAGAAAACGGCGGCTGTGGTTGCAGGAACAGTGAGTGTGCTGGGCCTTTTAGAGTCTGTCCCCTGGTACTTTGCACTGGAGCAATATTACATTATTGATAATGTTCACATGGGTTGTGTTTATAAACTGAGCTTCCTTACTTCCCCCATATGGGAGGCATTTCAATTGTTTGACCGCATTTTAACCCCTTGTGTCCCGGTTTTTCTGATGTTGCTGCTTAATGTTCTGACTGTCAGACGGATTTTATTCTCTAGTAAAGTCCGCAGGGGACTCCGGCGCCACAGCAATGGAGAGAATCACAGGGACATAGAGATGGAGAATCGCAGGAAATCAATTATTTTACTCTTCAGTATATCCGGCAGTTTTATACTGTTATGGATGACCTGGGTTGTGTTTAACATTTATAGGCGATTTACAGATATTCAGTATTATTCCTCCGGCACTGACCCTCTTTTTATCACAGATCACACATCAAAGATGCTGCAGCTTCTCAGTTCCTGCACCAACACATGTATTTACACTGTGACCCAGAGTAAATTCAGACAGGAGCTGAAGAAGGCGGTGAAATACCCTCTCAATCTCATTGTTAAATTAGTGAAATCATAGAAAGAGCTGAAGGGTTTCACCACTGGAACGAAATCCCATTCTGCGCCCCCACGTCCTGCTCCACCACCCTCCCCCCGCCCGCCTTTGTGATTATTTGAGCAGCGCCATCTTTAGTCCTGGCAGCTGCCTGAACGTGACAGACCATGACGTTTAAGCGGAACAGACTGCATTTGCGCATGTGCCAGTGCACACTGGTTGCGTTGTCAACAAAGGCAGCTGGCGGACAAAGCTGCAAATCACAGCGATTGAGACGTGTTGAGAGGGAGATAGTAACTGCAGTGTGTCAGGGACACCAGAAGATGGAGATGGTGAGAGGGGGGTCAGTAACTGCAGTGAGACAGTGATACCAGTAGATGGAGATGGTGAAGGGGGTCAGTAACTGCAGTGACACAGGGATACCAGCAGATGGAGATGGTGAGTGGGGGCAGTAGCTGCAGTGAGACAGGGACACCAGCAGATGGAGCTGGTGAGAGGGGGCAGCAACTGTCGTGAGACAGGTAGACCATTAAATGGCGATGATGAGGGTGGGGTCAGTAACTGCAGTGGACAGTGAGAACAGCCGATGGAGTTTAGTTTAGAGATACAGTACTGAAACAGGCCCTTCGGCCCACCGAGTCTGTGCCGACCATCAACCACCCATTTTTACTAATCCTACACTAATTCCATATTCCTACCAAATCCCCACATGTCCCTATATTTCCCTACCATCTACCTATACTAAGGGCAATTGCTAATGGCCAATTAACCTATCAATCTGCAAGTCTTTGGCATGTGGGAGGAAACCGGAGCACCCGGAGGAAACCCACGCAGACACAGAGAGAACTTGTAAACTCCACACAGGCAGTACCCAGAATTGAACCCGGGTCGCTGGAGCTGTGAGGCTGCGGTGCTAACCACTGCGCCACAGTGCCGCCCCAATGGAGATGGTGAGGGGGTCAGTAACTGCAGTAAGACAGGGACACCAGCATTTTTTTTTCGAGATACAGCACTGAAACAGGCCCTTCGGCCCACCGAGTCTGTGCCGACCATCGACCACCCATTTATACTAATCCTATATTCCTACCACATCCCCACCAGTCCCTATATTTCCCTACCACCTACCTATCCTAGGGGTAATTTATCATGGCCAATTTACCGATCAACCTGCAAGTCTTTTGGCATGTGGGAGGAAACCGGAGCACCCGGAGAAAACCCGCGCAGACACAGGGAGAACTTGCAAACTCCACACAGGCAGTACCCGGAATCGAACCCGGGTCCCTGGAGCTGTGAGGCTGCGGTGCTAACCACTGCGCCACTGTGCGATGGTGAGGAGGGTGGGGTGGTCAGTAGCTGCAGCGAGACAGAGACATATAATTAACTGTAGATTTATCGCCCTGTGTATTAGTTGTGAACCTCTATTTAACAATTAAATGTAGATTTGTCTGCATGCATATTGGTTCTGGACGTCAATTCGAAAATTGAATATAGATTTATCCCCTGTTTCTTGGTTGTAGACCTCTATTTAACATAAAATGTAAATTTATCCCCTATTGGTTGTGGGCCTTTATTGAAGAAAGAAACAACAGTCGAATTTTACTCGGTGTATTGGTTGTGGACCTCTATTTAACAATTAACTGTAGCTTTACATAATATAAGCAAAGTGCTGGGGATGCTGGAAATCTGATACAAATAAAAGAATCGCGGGAAATAGCAGGTCTTGCAGCACCTGTGGGGAGAGAAGCGGAGTTAACGTTTCAGTTAGTGACCCTTCTTCAGAACTGGCAGATATAAGAAATGTGAAAAATTTTAAGCAAGTGAAGCGTTGGCGGGCAAGAGATAACAAAAGAGAAAGTGTTGATAGGACAAGCTCACAGAATAGCTGACCAGAAGGTGATGGAGCAAAGGGTAGTGTCCGAGGCTCAAACATCTTCAGCTCCTTCATCAATGACCTTCCTTCAGTCATCAGGTTGCAGCATGTTCAGCACCATTCGTGACTCCTCAAATACTGAAGAAGTCCGTGTAGAAATGCAAAAAGACCTGGACAATATCCAGGCTTGGGCTGATAAGTGGCAAGTAAAATTTTGGCCATACAGCTGTCAGGCAATGACCATCTCCAACAAGAGAGAATCTAACCATCTCCCATTGACTTTCAATGGCATTACCATCGCTGAATCATCCACCATCAACATCCTAGGGGCTACCATGAACCGGAAACTGAACTGGAGTAGCCATATAAATACCGTGGCTGCAAGAGTAGGTCAGAGGCTTGGAATTCTGAGGCAAGTAACTCACCTCCTGGACAAAGCAGCCCGCTTGATTGGCACACCATCTACAAACATTCACTCCCTCCACCACCGACACACAGTGGCAGCAGTGTGTACCATCTGCATGATGCACCGCAGCAATGCGCCAAGGCTCCTTAAACAGCACCTTCCAAACCGGTGACCTCTACCAACTGGAAGGACAAGGGCAGCAAATACATGGGAACACCACCACCTGCAATATCCCTGTCTAGTCACGCAGTGGTTAGCACCGCAGCCTCACAGCTCCAGGGACCCGGGTTCGATTCCGGGTACTGCCTGTGTGGAGCTTGCAAGTTCTCCCTGTGTCTGCGCGGGTTTTCTCCGGGTGCTCCGGTTTCCTCCCACATGCCAAAAGACTTGCAGGTTGATAGGTAAATTGGCCATTATAAATTGTCACTAGTATAGGTAGGTGGCAGGGAAATATAGGGACATGTGGGGATTTGGTAGGAATATGGAATTAGTGTAGGATTAGTAAAAATGGGTGGTTGATGGTCGGTACAGACTCGGTGGGCCGAAGGGCCTGTTTCAGTGCTGTATCTCTAATCTAAACCATCCTGACTTGGAACTGTATCGCCGTCCTTCATGTCGCTGGGTCAAATTCCTGGACTCCCTCGTTACGGAGATATCTCCCGCTGTCACTCTGATAAGTGTACCCGTAGATGACTCCAAGAGAAAGTCCTGTTACTGCACCATTCTGTACCCCACCGTGCAACAGGGACATGAGAGCTTGTAGCTGAATTTAATCTTTCGCAGATAAACAGGTTGGAAAGATTTTGCAATCACATCTAGGTGTAGATGAATTATCGAACAAAGCCAAGTTGTCAGAAACTTGGCCCTTGCAGGATTAAGTTACAGGAGTAGATTTAGTCTGACCCCCTCATTGTATTCAAGCAACATATCTGGACTGTTCTCTCTGATAAGATGGAAGTTCACTCATACCTGATAGTCTGTGTCATGTGTCTATCTGAGTGTACCAATAGTGTTATAATGTTGCTGAACTGTTAATTTATATTGTAGGTCATTGTCGACTTTGCTTTCACTTAGCTGCCAACCTCCCTAAACCCACCACCTCTCTACCCACCTATATAAATACTCTTGTTAAAAAACACCACAATTGCAAACTTTCCTGACCCCATCTACGATTTCCTTTGATTAGACAGCCATTTTATTCCACCTCAGTGAAACATGTTGATGCATTTTTTCGATATAAAAGCGTTAAATAAATACAAGTAGTTGACAACAGACATTTGGAGATGGTTAATCTGATTCATTGTTCACAGCAACCTACACCAGGTACTGGGTTATCGGGTCTACCTACTCTGTCAGTCTCCAGCAAGAGAAAGTGCTAATTACGAACTTCAATTTGAGGATTAAGGAGTTCAAGTTCATACAGTTTGTGCATATTGGAAGACTGAGACTGCTTGTGATGGTCTTACCTCGCGTTTCAGATCCCCTAACCTTACATCCCCCTCATCTCACATCCACCTTATTATAAATTCCCTGATCTCACATCCCCCTTTGCACACAACCCCCTTATCACACATCCCCCTTATCTCGCATGCCCCTTATCACACATCCCCCTTATCCCAAATTCCCCTTATCTCACATACCCCTTATCACACATCCCGCTTCCCACACATACCCCTTATCTCACATAGGCCTTATCACACAACCCCTTTGTCACACATTCCTCTTATCTCACATCCCCCTTATCACACAACCCGCTTATCACACATCCCCCTTATCTCACTTCCACCTTATCACACTTCTCCCGATCAGACACCCCCACTATCTCACATCCCCCTGATCACACAACCCCCGGATCACACATCCCCATTATCTCACTTCCCCCTTATTACACCCCCCCATCTCACATCTCCCTTATCACACAACCCCCTTATCACACATCCCCCTTATCACACATCCCCCTTATCCCACACATCCCCCTTACACACATCCCCCTTACACACATCCCCTTATCTCCCATCCCCTTAACACGCAACCCCTTTGTCACACATTCCCCTTATCTCACATCGCCCTTATCACACAACCCGCTTTCCACACATCCCCCTTATCTCACTTCCACCTTATCACACTTCCCCCGATCAGACATCCCCCTTATCGCACAACCCCCTGAACACACAACCCCCGAATCACACATCCCCATTATCTCACATCTCCCTTATCACACAGCCCCCTTATCACACATCCCCAATATCTCACTTCCCCTTATGACACATCCCCCTTATCACACATCCCCCTTATCTCACATCCCCTTATTACACAGCCCCCTTATCACACATCCCCCTTATCTCACTTCCCCCTGATCACACATCCCCCTTATCTCACATCCCCCTTATCACACATCCCCCATATCTCACAACCCCTGAACTCACTTCCTTCTTATCGCACATCCCCCTTATTTCACACCTCACATGTCTTACGTTTCTTGATGTCACATATTCCCCATATCTCACATCCCCTATGCCTTACTGGAGGATTCAGGCCCAGTTTTTGAGATAGAACGCAGAACATAGAACATTACAGCGCAGTACAGGCCCTTCGGCCCTCGATGTTGCGCCGACCTGTGAAACCATCTGACTTAAACTATTCCATTTTCATCCATATGTCTATCCAATGACCAGTTAAATTCCCTTAAAGTTGGCGAGTCTACTACTGTTGCAGGCAGGGCGTTCCATGCCCCTACTACTCTCTGAGTAAAGAAACTACCTCTGACATCTGTCCTATATCTATCACCCTCAACTTAAAGCTATGTCCCCTCGTGTTTGCCATCACCATCCGTGGAAAAAGACTCTCACTATCCACCCTATCTAACCCTCTGATTATCTTATATGTCTCTATTAAGTCACCTCTCCTCCTCCTTCTCTCTAACGATAACAACCTCAGTCCCTCAGCCTTTCCTCGTCAGGCCTTCCCTCCATACCAGGCAACATCCGAGTAAATCTCCACTGCACGCTTTCCAAAGCTTCCACATCCTTCCTATAATGCGGTGACCAGAACTGCACGCAATACTCCAGGTGCGGTCTCACCAGAGTTTTGTACAGCTGCAGCATGACCTCGTGGCTCCGAAACTCGATCCCCCTACTAATGAAAGCTAACACACCATATGCCTTCTTAACAGCCCTATTAACCTGGGTGGCAACTTTCAGGGATTTATGTACCTGGACACCAAGATCTCTCTGCACATCTACACTACCAATAATCTTCACATTAGCCCAGTACTCTGCATTCCTGTTACTCCTTCCAAAGTGAATCACCTCACCCTTTTCCGCATTAAACTCCATTTGCCATCCTATTGGAGGTCAGGTCCAGCGCCAAATATGCTTCCTTATCGGTCACATTGGCCTGGTCGTCATTGAATGCACATACGGTGGTCTCCATATGGTTGACCTTGGATATGCTGCTTTGGGTTTGAAAATACTTGGTCGATTTAATCCCCAATCCCTCATAATAGTTTGTTTTTCTAAATGGGCACCAGTGGAAAACATGGCAGAATGCAGTCCGGAATCTGGAACAGAAACCAGCTGCAGCATACGACCATTGTCTCTCTAGCAAATATGATGGCCAAGAGTTGGGCTCTAATTCTGATAGGAGCTACTGGATTGGTTCAGTTACACCAACTCTGGAGGTGAACAGTTTGCTCACACAGTGGAGTTGAACCACGTTCTATACTTTTCAAAGCAAATGATGCCAAGAGGGTCAGAGTTTGGCCTCCCTGCGATGCTGCCCAAGCTCAGCAGGCTAGAACAGAAGGCCACTGCACTGAGAGATATAAGCTGTCCAGGCCTCCGGTTGTGAGCCAATTGACTCACAAAGAAGCAGGCTCCTGGCTTTTAAAAGCAAAGTAAGTTGCATCAGCAGCCACCACCCAACCATCGCTCCGAACCCACCCCAACGTCTCTCTACCCTCAGCACATGTACAGTACTCTAAGTGGAGAAGTGGATGCCCGACGTGGGGTCGCTGGGTACTGGTGATATGCCTGTCACGGTGTAGACACCAACCCAAATGCGATACCCTCATATTGATCCCACAACCAACAGCTTGCAGTTTACACATCTTCGACACTGGCGAAACAGATCATGTGATACAAGCCTTGCAGCACAGTAGGTGGTCATGTGTGGGTTTCAGATGCAAAATGAGCAGTAAATCCATACGTAGTTGAACAGCCTGCAACCACGCATTTCTAAGGATCCCATATGAAGAACATTTACTTGGGCAAGGCAGTGGGGAAAAACTAACACATGTCAAATTGGAATTCAGTGGAATTACAGGCGTCATCAGAAGACAAGTCCGGAGCAGCCATTGCACAGTACACTGGCTTTTATTTATACAGTAGTTTTAAGGTAGTAAAATGTCCCCAGGCACTTCACAGGAGCATTTTTATTTTTATTTTATTTATTTAGAGGTACAGCACTGAAACAGGTCCCTCAGCCCACCGAGTCTGTGCCGAACATCGACCACCCTTTTATGGTAATCCTACATTAATCCCATATTCCCACCACATCCCCACCTTCCCTCAATTACCCTACCACCTACCTTTACTAGGAGCAATTTATAATGGCTAATTTAACTATCAGCCTGCAAGTCTTTGGCTGTGGGAGGAAACCGGAGCACCCTGCGAAATCCACGCAGTCACAGGGAGAACGTGCAAACTCCGCACAGGCAGTACCCAGAATTGAACCCTGGTCGCTGGAGCTGTGAGGCTGCGGTGCTAACCACTGCGCCACGGCACCAACGAAAATGTGGCATTAAGAAGGGGGATATTTAGATCAAATGACCAAAGGAGATATTAGAGCGAATGACCAAAAGCATGATGAAAGAGGGAGGTTTTAAGGAGTGTATTAAACGTAGCACAGAGAGTGAAGCAGTTTAAAGATGGTCTATCGGCTCATCGCATCCATGTTGCTTCTGCAGGAGCTATCCAGTCATTCCCACTCCTCGCACTCAATCCCCATAGCCTTGCAAGTTTATTTCCTGTACGTTGCTGCACAATTTCAATTTAAAGTCATTGATTTCCTTTGCTTCCACCACCCTTGTGGGAAGCAGGATTAGAACATTAGAACATTACAGCGCAGTGCAGGCCCTTTGGCCCTCGATGTTGCGCCGACCATCTGACCTACACTATTCCATTTTCATCCATATGTCTATCCAATGACCACTTAAATGCCCTTAAAATTGGCGAGTCTACTACTGTTGCAAGCAGGGCGTTCCACGCCCCTACTACTCTCTGCGTAAAGAAACTACCTCTGACATCTGTCCTATATCTTTCACCCCTCAACTTAAAGCTATATCCCCTCGTGTTTGCCATCATCATCCGAGGAAAAAGGCTCTCACTATCCATCCTATCTAACCCTCTGATTATATTGTATGTCTCTATTAAGTCACCTCTCCTCCTCCTTCTCTCTAAAGAAAACAACCCCAAGTCCCTCAGCCTTTCCTCGTAAGACCTTCCGTCCATACCAGGCAACATCCTAGTAAATCTCCACTGCACCCTTTCCAAAGCTTCCACATCCTTCCTATAATGCGGTGACCAGAACTGCACGCAATACTCAAGGTGCGGCCTCACCAGAGTTTTGTACAGCTGCATCATGACCTCGTGGCTCCGAAACTCGATCCCCCTACTAATAAAAGCTAACACACCATATGCCTTCTTAACAGCCCTATTAACCTGGGTAGCAACTTTCAGGGATTTATGTACCTGGACACCAAGATCTCTCTGCTCATCTACACTACCAAGAATCTTCCCAGTACTCTGCATTGCTGTTACTCCTTCCAAAGTGAATCACCTCACACGTCTCCGCATTAAACTCCATTTGCCATCTCTCAACCCAGCTCTGCAGCCTGTCTATGTCCCTCTGTACCCTACAACACCCTTCGACTCTATCCACCACTCCACCGACCTTCGTGTCATCCGCAAATTTACTAACCCACCCTTCTACACCCTCATCCAGGTCATTTATAAAAATGACAAACAGCAGTGGCCCCAGCAGGATCCAGATCATTACCACCCACTGCGTAAAAAAAAGTCCTATTCATATTTGGCCTGTATCTCTTGCCCAAAACCTTCGATCTGTGTCCCCTCGTCCTTGTACCATTAGTTGTTGGGGACAGTTTTTCCTTGTTTAACTTATCTAAGCCTGTCATAACCTTATACATTTCGAATAGTCTCCCCTCAATTTCGTTTTTCGAAGGAGAACAGCCCACCTTTTCCAACCTGACCTTATAACTAACATCCTCCATCCCTGCAACCAAAATGGTCAATCTCCTCTGCATCCTCTCAAAAACTGTCACATCCTTCCTGAGGTGTACTGACCAGAATTGGACACAATGTTCCAGTTGGAGCCTAAAAAGAGCTTTCTAAAGGTTCAGCATAACATCCCTGCTTTTTTACTCAATGCCTCTGTTCAGGAAGCCTGACATCCCATCTGCTTAACTGACAACTCTCTCAATATGTTCTGCTACTTTCAAAGATCGATGCACATGAACCCACAGGTTACTCTTTAGAACTGTGTCATTAAGTATATATTGACTCTCCCTATTCCTTCTGCCAAAATGCATCAACTAACACTTGTCAGTCTTGAATTCCATCTGTCACCTGTCTGCCCATTCTGCTAGCCTATCTATGTCCTGCTGCATGCGGTTCATATCATCCTCACGATTTACCATCTCTTCAAGTTTGGTGCCGTAGGCAGATTCTGAGATTCTACTCTGTATTCTAAGATCCGAATAATATATATATCAAAACAGGAAAATATTGCTCCCCACTGACTCTTGGGGAACATCACTGTCGACCACTCTCCAGTCTGAAAAACAATCATTTACTATGAGGTCGGTGTTTTCTTTCCTGACGCCAATGTTTGGTCCAATTGAACACTGACCCTCCTATTCCGTGAACCTCAATTTTGTTCACCAACCTTTATGTGGTGCATTATCAAACGCAAACGTTTTCTTCAAATCCATATAAACAACAGCAACCACACTTCCTTCATCAACGTTCTCCGTTTTTTAATCAAAAAAAGTAATTCAATTAGCCAAGTAAAATCTGCATTTTACAAATTTCTGTTGGCTATCCTTAATTAATTAGAACCTCTCCAAGTGTGTGTAGATCTTCCCCCCTGATATTGTTTGTAAAACCTTACCCATCACTGATGTTAAGTTACCTGGCCTGTAGTTGTGATGGCTGTCTTTATATTTGCCACTCTTTAATCATCTGGCACCTCCCCCTTCCCCATTTGCAGGGAATAATTGAAGATTATAGCAATCCCTTCCATTACAACCATCCCCATTTCCAATACCAGCCTGGGAATCTAATCATCTAGACCAGGTGTCTTATCGAACCTAAGCTTAGCCAACCTTTCCAGTACCTCTCCCTCTCAATGATTATCTTATCCATTGCCTCTACTCTCCATGCTTCTGCAGATATTTTGTCAGGTTCCACTTCCTGAATGAACATTGATATTAAGTATTCATTACGTATATTAAGTATATATTAAGTATATGCATGCTCGATAGTAGATCACAGAAAACTCAATCCTTGCACTATAAACGCACATATGGCTGCCTTCATAACCTGTGCCATGAATCAGTGTTCCTTGGCTGGTAGTTCATGTATCTATGATCTACTGGTGTAACCGCAATACCCTTATGTTAAGGACTGGGTAAATGAACTGTTTACCCAGCTCTCTTCATTCATGCTTGGGCCCAGGCTTACCTTCCAGTTACATCAGTCCTCTGTTGTACCTTCCACTGCTGTCGGTACTGTGCGACTGTGATGTAAACTTCACCCTGATCTGACTCCTCCGTCTCACTCCCATTCCCACGCAAGATGCTAATGTCTGAGCTGGTGCGCACTGAAGACTGAGGGGGTGACGGTACATATTGGTGTTATTGGTCGGGCCCGCCATCTTCTGAAGGGCCGAAGAAGTGGAAATAAAGAAACGATGGACCAATGGAAAATAATGGGGAGGTTGTACCGCTTGCTCCACCTGGGAGTGGTGAGGCATCCAAATCTTGGGAATCATCCTGAAAGAGATCCGCATCCAAGACAGATAGAAGAGAGCCCATCTCAAATCAGATCAGTTTCGACGGTTACGTACTTCATTGCCGATGTGTTATCTTTGGAGAGGTCTTCAGCTGATGAGTCACAGGTCATTTAATATATAGATTCGAGTTTTGGCTTGGATCAGTTATTATCAACTAATTGAGTTTGTACATAAGGAGATCAATTCGTGAAAACTATAAGCTTACGGTTAGTGGGAGACTAGTTGGTTTATGCTTCACTCTCTGGGTGTTGTGCGCATTTCTTTTCTTGATCTTGAAGAAGCTTGGAGGTACTGGATGGGTGTCCAGTTCCAAGTCGAGAAAGCACATATTGCATCAGTTGGAGCCATTGGCACAGTTTATGCTTTAGAATCTACAGGTGCATGCAGGCATTATGGTGTAAGTATAACCAATTACTGCCCAGTACAAAAGATGATGAGGATATCACTGTGCATATGTAACTGTGCACTGTGAGGAATTCCACAACAGAGGTATAAACCAGTAGTCATCAATGGAGGGAGATATTAATGCATCAAATTACGCCTTGCGGTCTTCAGCATTCATCATCACTTAAACTGTAAATATTGAACTGTGTACGCACAAGTAGAGGGGCATATTCCTGCTTTTATGCAACCATTGAACTGTGCAATATTTACGAACAGAGGGAGACATTATTGTTAAAATGCCAACATTGCTGTGAACAGAATCCGTAGGCAGATGTGGACATTATTGAATCAATGTAAATAATGCGCTGTGCAGTTTTCACCAGTGTGACAGTTAGGCAACTTATATCTGGAAAGTTTCAATTTCTTTCTGCATGATATCTGGTTCAGTCTATTTTCATCTAATATATACATATATCTTAATGAGAACAGAATGTGCTGGAAATACTGAACAGGTCTGGCCGCATCTGTGCAGAGAGAAACAGAGTTTAAGTTTCAGTTCCGTGACCCTTCATCAGAACTGGTAAACGTTGGAAATATAACAGTTTGCCATTTAATCTCTCTCCTCGAAGTCCCATCACAGACCTTCCTTCTTGTTCTTCTTTCCTCTTCCCATATTTCACTTGCTCAAAGACTGTTACATTTCTATCATTTACCAAAATTTCTTCCCGACTGACGTCAGAATGACTAGCCTGTACAGTGTTTTCCCCATCTCTCAATTTTGTAAACAGAGTTTAACATTTACAACACTCCACTCCTCTGTCATCACTCCCAACTCCAAAGAGAATTGAAAGATTCTAGCCAGTGCCTCTTCTCTTTGCACCATCCTTTGCCTCACCAACCCTCAGACATGCCATCCAGACCGGGTAAATGGTCTAGTTTATTGTGGTACAAAAAGTGTTGGATTGAAAGTGATCAACTGAAGTTGTTTGTTCAGTTCCTGTAATTAATGCCAATCTCCATGGACTCTAATTGTGCCTCTGGAGGGTTCCCCTCTTCTATTAATACAGGGACTCCTTTCAATGTGTTATCACATAGTGTCAGCGGCAGGATCACCCCCGGCACCATTAGGGTTTAGCAGCTCTAGAGAGAGGGAGAGAATAGATCATAATCTGACAGCAGTAGTTTGCAAGGTTACAACAATGGATCAGAATCTGACAGCAGTCGATGGGAATGTTACAACAATGGGCAGGAATTTCATTTGGGAGTTTGACATTCTTTCTACAAATTACGATTGGTACTCATTAGACTATCGGATGTATCTCGCATTGAGGATTATTCAGTACATTTACTATCCAACCCTGGCTATTATTGGTGTCCCTGGTAAGTCTCGCTATTCAGCTACTAATTCTATAAAGCATGTTTAACTGCATTACCGTTCTGCCCTCCTTATATCAGAGTTCTTGTAATTTAGTCTCTCAACTTTGCTGCTGTTGCTGTCCCTGGTAGGTCTCTACTTCCGGCTATGAAATCTGCAAGACCTGTTTCACTGAAATAATCATCTTGCAATTTTAATTTTGGGAAGAGTTGAGCTAGTGTAATCAACCTCCAGAAGCAATTCCGTCCAATGTCCATGTACCACTTACTGGCCAATGTCTGAGGCTAAACCAGACAATTTGCAATCTCTGTGTTCTATTTAAACTTCAGTTGAGTTCATCTCCATATTCTGTCAATCACCAAGCCTGCCTATTATCATCTTTATAATGTCACCCGTCTCCAGCTCTGCCTCAGCCCATCTGCTGCATAAACCCTTATCTATGCCTTTCTTAAATCCACACTTAACTGTTCCAATTCTATCCTGCGATCCCTCCCAGTTGTAAACCTTCATAAGCCTCAACACATCCAGAACTCTGCTGCCTGTATCCTATCTCACACCAAATCCTTGTCACCCTTCACCCCTGTGCTCACTGATCTACATTGGCTCCCGGTCTGTCAGGACCTCAACTTTAATATTCTCATTCTTGTGTTTGCATCCCTCCATGGCCTCACCCCTCCAATTAGTCCCATTCCACTTTCCATTCCCATATCCCTGCAAAGCGTTTGCCTGAAAGTCTTTTCTGCAATTCCCCTTTAAAAGTAACAGTTTGAAAAGGTACTTTTTAAAATTAGTGGTCGCCCTTTTAGCTCAGAGGCGACCAGGTTTTGTTTTTCCCTCAGAGAGTTGTGCGAATTTGGAATTCTCTGCTTCAGAAGGTGATGGGAGCGGGATCACTGAATATTTTTAAGGTCGAGATTGATAGATTCTTGTTAGGCAATAGAATCAAAGATTATCGGGGTAGATGGCAGTGTGGAATTCGAGACAGAAACAGAATAACCATGAACTTATTAAATGGTTTTCGAGATACAGCACTGAAACAGGCCCTTCGGCCCACCAAGTCTGTGCCGACCATCAACCACCCATTTATACTAATCCTACACTAATCCCATATTCCTACCACATCCCCACCTGTCCCTATATATTTCCCTACCACCTACTTCTACTAGGGGCAGTTAACGTATCAACCTGCAAGTCTTTGGCATGTGGGAGAAAACCGGTGCACCCGCAGGAAACCGACGCAGACACAAGGAGAACTTGCAAACTCCGCACAGGCAGCACCCAGAATCGAACCCGCGTCCCTGGCGCTGTAAGACTGCGGTGCTAACCACTGCACCACTGTGCCGCCGCTGGTGCAACAGACTCGGCGGCACATTGGCCTACTTGTGCTCCTAATTCATATGGTGGTGCGGCCGGATGGTCTTTCTCACTGTATCTAATCCTGGCCATAATTTCCAGCTCCACAGCGTCACCGGGCCCAAGGCCATGGACGCTTGGATCCATTAAATGGTTTGAGTTGAGCTGCCGGTCACTTCCAGTGCTTTATGCTGGACAGGGCTCCAGACTCAGTTCATTAAGCATCTGATTTTAGTGTGGCGAGGGGTTTGAAGTGACATCAATAAGCCATTCCAGCAGCTTTGATGTACATCTTTGAAACTTAGTCTGTGCTTGTCCACTGACAGCCTGTGTTAGTCACTCTCAGCTGAACAGACATTCATCAGCACGAGGAACCTCCTCCAGTGCTATTTAATTGGACCGGGCATCGAACGTACAGGTGAGGGGCTTTTTACTTGCTTCTGCTACTGTAACGTTGGTGGAGGTGCTGGAGGTTGTGTTGTGAGCTGGTGCAGACATTCAGGGAGGACGGAGGATTTGGCGACCCAATTCTGGACGTGGTCTGGGGACTGTAGTTACAGTGTCTCTGGGTCTGTAACATGACCAACAAATGAAGCAGAGGCTGTAGGGATGGGAAACTCTGTAATGAGGCAGGAGGTGGGGTCTATGCCCTACAGACCCCGGGTTTTCCAAGAGCACGTTTACTACCTACACGTAACCCAGGAGCAGTGTATGAGGTGACTCTGATTCAATAGGAGGTTGTCATAGAGCTGTATCATCTGTGTAACATGACCTGGAGCTTCACACCAGGGTAAAGACGGAACTGTCAGTGGCCGTTAAGTTCACAGTTTGATTGAACTCCTATGTATCTGGATCTTTCTAGACAGCAGAATGTGACACACACACCATAGAATCTTAGAGTCACTGACGGCACAGAAGGAGTCCATTCGGCCCAACGAATCTATGCCGGCTGTCCACTGAGCTACGCGGTCAGTTCCTTTTCCTTACTCGGTCCCCATAGCCCTGCAATTTCATTTCAACAAATGCCCACCAATTTCCTTTTGAAGTCGTTGATTGTCTCCACTTCCACAATCCTCGTGGGCAGCGAGTTCCAGGTGTTACACAGATGCAGTTAATTTTGAGGACACATGTCTCTATATGTTCAGCAACCTGTTCTCAAGCAGATTGTGGCTTATTTTTTCCCTTCTCTAAAAATAATAAGGAAAATCCTCAATATGTATTTCGCCTCTCCCTCAGTTTGTAATGCTTGACATTTAAAGGCGCGCAACAACACTGTTGTTAAAGTTTAAAATAGATGTAGGATTTATTAACACATGATCGTACATTCGGGAGGGGATTAACTTTGCAATAAATGCTCACAAACATACAAGGAAAAGTAAAAACATCGAAAGGTTAAGGACATTTAACAAGTAGAAAAGTAACTTAATTGCAAACTGACGAAGGTTCCAGTTGAAACTACAGTCCGTTTTTTTACTAACATAAAGCTGGAATTAACCAACTGGAAATGCCGAGTGGAGTAGCAGTCAGATGAAATCTATGTTCTTATAATTTCCTCTTCTTGCACTTTCGTAGATAAAATGAGAAAACTTCGTTTCTGATTTCACCCCTTTTCTGCTGAAGAAAAACTGCCAGAGAACAGACATATTTTGTTGCTGTTTTGCAGAATGTGGATTCTTATTTCCTCTTTGCAGGCAGGCCCCAGGGGTAGCTTCCAGGTAGCCGCTTTCCTATACAAGCTAGTGACTCCCATTAAAACTGTTTCAAAACCAGACAGGCTAAAAAGTCTAGCTTCCAGGTCATGTGACTGGACCTCTTCAAGTAACTGTCCAACCCCCTGTTGTTGAAGGGATCTCATCCCCTTCTATGTCTAAACAAGTTGAACACAGCAGTAACATAATTTTCAAAATCTGTTTATAATGGCAGCTAACAATAATACCCAAGTGCACAAAAATAAAATTTGCAGTTGGTTTCCATCCATTCGTGATACAGGTCATTACCAACTGCTGCATAAACCAATTTACTTCGTCACAGTCCCCTTGCCTCTCTTGCCCAAAATCCTCAATCTGTATCCCCCAGTCCGAATACCATTAGTTAAGAGATACATTTTTCCTTGTCTAACTTATCTAAACCTGACATAATTTTAAACATTTTTTCAAATCTCCCTCAATCTCCTTTGTTCTAAGGAGAACAAACCGAGTATTACTCGCCTAACGTTGTAACAAATATTCCTATCTCTGGTGTCATTCTCGTAAATCTCCTCTGCACACTCATAAAGACCCTTACATTCATCCGAAAGTCTGGTGACCAGAAATGCACGCAATACTGTAGTTGGGGCCTAATAGGAGCTTTATAAATGTTCAGAATAACTTCCCTGATTTTGTACTCAATCCCTCTTTTATGAAGCCCAAGATCCCACATGCTTTACTGACCACTCTCTCAATACGTCCTGTCACCTTCAAAGATGGATGCACATGCACATCCAACTCCCTCAGTTCCTGAACACGCTTTTGAACTGTGTCATTAACTCTATATTGCCTCTCCCAATTCCTTCTTCCAAGATGCATCACCTCACACTTGTCTGTATTAAATTCGATCTGCCACTTGTCTGCCCATTCTGATAGATTATCGATGTCCTGTTTAAGGTGCTTTGTATCATCCTTACTGTTACCACTCCTCCAGGATTGGTAGCATCAGAAAATTTTGAGATCCTACTCCGTATTCCAAAATCCAAGGCATTTATATATGGCAAAAAGCAGTGGTCCCAACACTGACCCTTTTGGAAAACCACCATCTCCCATTCTCCAGTCTGGAAAACGACCATTTACTGCAGCTTGGTGTTTTCAACCCTGATGAAGAATGTTATCCAATTGATTACTGACCCTCCTCTGCCTGAGCCTCAATCTCCCAACAGGCAGATTATTGATGTATCCGATAAGTGACAGAGGCCAGCTATGCCGGGTGTGGTGAATTATACTGAATGCTCCCTCAGCAGAGAGAAGCAGGTTGAGAGGTCCCGTGTCTTTTTCAGGATAGTGGGATTCCTGATGGTGTACGTGGCTCTGCGGTGCCCCCATTTCAACGAAGCAAGGTTAAGGAACAGAAAAAAGAAACTCTCACTCCATTAATGTGCAGCTGGTGTCTGGCCATGTCCTGCACATCATGTTGGCGAATATTATCTGAGGAAGGATATTCTTGCTATGGAATGAGTGCAGCGAAGGTTCAGCTGACGGATTCCTGGAATGGAAGGACTGACGCGTGAAGAGAGGTCGATTAAGCTTGTATTCGCTAGGGTTTAGAAGAATGAGGGGATCTCATAGAAACCTGTACAATTCTAATAGGACTGGACAGATTAGATGCAGGAAGGATATTGGGGAAGTCCAGGACCAAGGGGTACTGTCTAAGCATACAGGGAAAGTCATCAGGGCTGACAGGAGGTGGATTATCTTCACCCAGAAAGTGGTGAACTTGTGGAATTCTCTACCACAGAAAGCAGTTGAGGTCAAATCATTAAACATATTCAAGAAAGAGTTAGATGCAGCTCCTAGGGCTGAAGGGATCAAGGGATACGGGAGAAAGCGGGAACAGGGTACTGAGTTTTGGTTGATCAGCCATAATCGTATTGAATGGCGGTGCAGGCTCGAAGGGCCGAATGGCCTACTCCTGCTCCTATGTTTTTCCATGTTTCTATGTGAATGTCCACCTTCATTCTGAATCAGTCAGCTGTTCCCATAATCTTCAGGACAACGAGGAGAGCCAGAATGTGAATCCTCACAGACAATGGATATGTCTCTCTATCCATGGCTAATAATTCCACACACCCAAACCCACGCCCCACTGACAATCAAGCACACCACGAGGAACATCGTGGAACAGACCATCGATGTGATGAAGCAATGTTTCCGATGTCTGAACCGCCAGGGGGGAGCCCTTCAGTGCACACTGGAGCGAGTGTCCAAGTTCAGGATGTAATGCTGCCCCCTTCATATCATCACCATCATGACAGCACGGACATTGCCACGAGGAAACGGGAAGCCATCTGTGGAGGAGGAGGAGGAGGCAGGCAGGATATTTCTTGGATGCCTTCCACCCATGCAGGCTGGCGAAGAGGCCCTGCTAAGATTCTGGTTCCCAGAGGACAAGTTCCCTTTCCAACCATGGATCCCCCATTCTCCACCATTATACCCATCTGAGATGCCCCATCACAGCGTCCCCTTTGTCATCATCCTGCAAAAAATAAACACCAACAAAAACATTTCCATCAACATCTTTATCCAACAATACTTCAAATTATACAAACACAACTGAACTATTTAACCTTGTGTATCCCCTTCGTGCCTGTTTTGGGGTTTACCGCAACTTGTGTAGTGTTCCTACTCAGTTTTTGCCCAGTGGCTGCAGCATGGCGAGTGGAAGGCTGCTGGCTTTTACTGGGAAGACTGCAGATGGCCTTGCAGCACGTCCTCGGGCAGTGCTGGGCCTTGAGGGCTCGGATCCGTACTGGACCACCGAAACATGGGCTGCAGAAGCTTGGGCTGGCTGTTGGGTAACAGCAAGGAGACTGGTGGAATGGCAGTGAAGGGAGAACAAATGCTGTCATACTGAGAGAGAGGACAGCAGGTTCCTGCTCCAGTTAGCCGCTGCTAGTCCCACAAAGCGACACCTCAACAATCCTAGTAATCTACTGGATTACAGATTGCTGGGCAGCTGTAAAAGCCAGCAAATCCCTTTGAGCACTGAGATAAACAGCCATTATGGCAGCAGTCGGGTTGATTCTGATTCTGCATGGCATCAAGCATGGATCTCATGAACACTGTCTGTGCTTCCAATGCAGCACTGAGACGCTGGGTGGCTGCCGCCTGTGCTGCAGTGGAAGCTAAGACAATGGTCACAAGACACCGCATCACAGCAGGGTCCCCGATTGCTCTCATGGAGTTAGTGACCACTTACACAGGGAAAATAATGGGCTTCAAGTTTTGTGCAATGTCGTGTGCCATATTGGAGCTGGACTACTCCATGTTTCTTGACAGTGACAGGCTTACAGGCCTGTATCTCAGTGCACATGTCCATCAGCATTCTCCTGTATGCTGCTCCAGCAATATTCACATCTGAGTCCTGTGTATTATAACTCGTTTGTGACTTCGCCCTCTGGTGATCTGACACATGAACGAACCTTTCCCCCTGGTCTGGCTGCAGCTCACTTATGCTCGGTGACTCACCACGTGCAGATTCCGACTCGATACCAGCCTCTAAGGTACACGCAGTGTAAGTATTTGTGCTGGTGGCTGTGAGCATCAGACCATGTGATGGGGCTTCACCATCAGTGCTGTGCTGCCGCTCTCTCTCTCTCTCTCTCGCTATCTCTCTCTCTTTCTGTTTCCTGGAGCAGCTGTCACTGCGAAGCTGGCAGTTTTAGGTTAACATTGGAACGAATAAAATCAGAAGGGGAGGGCTGGGGTGAGGGACAATGGTGGGATGGAAGGCATGAGGTCCATGCTCCCATCATCTGTAGCTTGTGCATCATTCCAGCCAGCAGGATGAGGGGGAGGTGGGAAGTAAGAAGGGACAGAAGGCAGGAACATAACATAATTCTGAATTTTCGCAGAGATGCCGAATGCTTCGGGCTCTGTCATAGCCAATCCCATGATGTAGAGAACGATCTGCTGCACAGGCTCAGGGGATGAACGTATGCCTGGCCCCTGACGGTTCACTGCCCCTCCCTGTGATTAAGGGCCATGTTGCCTTGTAAGAGAGAGGGTAGAAAGTCAGTGATTGTGTTTCACTGTGTGTGGGTGTTTGTAGCAAAGGACACTGAGGGGAGATTTGATAGAGGTATACAAGATGATGATATGTTTGGATAAGGTAGACAGGAAAAGATGTTCCCATTCGTTATTGGTGCAAGGACCAGAGTGAAGGTTGTGGGCAAGAGATGCAGAGGGATGTGGGGAAACACTTTTTTACACAGCGAGTGGGAATGGCCTGGAAATCATTGCCTACTGGACTGGTAGAAGCAGAGATCATGAATGATTTCGAAAGGATATTGTATGAACACTTGAGGGAAATAAACTTGCAGGAATATGGAGACAGAGCTGGAGAATGAGACTGCCTGGATTTATCTACAAAGAGCTCACATGGACTCGATTGGCCGAATAGTCTCATTCTGTGCCGACATGACTGTGACTCTACAACTCTATGACAGGGACAGACTATTACTACTGCCTACCGACTGGGAAAGTTTACAATAGAATGGACAGTATCACCTGTTGAACCCCTTGATGTAAGTGAAATGTGTGATTCCCCAGAACGTGGTTAACGAGTGTCCTTCTCAAACAGAGTACATCAGTCCATCCCAGTTCATAATTCTAAAGACATTGACAATGGGGAGCAGTTTCTACTGGTTTTCCCTACATAGGACAGCAGCCAGGCTTGTCTCTGCGTCCCCCACCTCCGTGTGGAATGTCTTGTCAGGGTTAGGTGTGATAAGACATGTTGTCTGGGCGACAGTTTTCTTCAAATGTGTTACTGCTTCCATGCTCCCTTCAGTCCAACAGGGTTACACCTGGTCATTATCATCATTAGGTAGTTCATAAAGAGGGGCAGCAGTCTTTGCTAATCGAACGATTAGGGTCCACTGATACCTCACTAGCCTGAGAATAGAACAGAGGTCAGTCTTTGAGATGGGCAGGGGCAGACACGTGATGAGGGTCCGCTGATACCCCACCAGCTTGAGGATAGGCCACGGGGCAGTCTTTGAGAGGGCAGGGATAGACACTGGATGGTCTTGATCTGATGTTGTTCTGGGTGGATGCTGGATGATCCAATCTGGACAGTTAGAAAGGTGACACGATCTTACACTAGCTGGGTTTTCCGTGGATGGTATTTTAGTCCAGCTCCCAAAGTAGTTGCAGTAGTTCCTGTAAAAGGATTAAATGTGTGGACACGGTCTGTGGTGATGCCGAAGAGATCATTGGCATATTGCAACAAGCAGGAAGGCTGTGAAAATCTCATAAGGGCCCCGGCCATACATTTGTGGAAAATAGTGGGCTATTTTGGAACCACTTGTGGCAGACCTGTCCAGAGGTGTCGCTGTCCTCAGAAGTGAATGAGAATTTAAATTGTTTCTCCAGTTTTGCTGAGATATTCCAATAACCATTAGAGATATCAAGGGTGGAGTATACAGCCCTGCCGCTGGGCATCCTGGAGAACAGGATGGTGGTGTCTCTCCTTCAAACGGGTTCACACAAGGGTGAGTGAATTGAGTTTGTCCTGGTCAATATTCAGTCACCAGCTGCCATCCGGTTTTCTAACCAGCAAAATGGGGGAATTAGCAGCTAATGGGCCTTTATCGCTGATGTTATTGTACCATTTGCTCGGGTATCTGATGCACTATGGGAACTTACAAACCTCTGTTACTAATCTACATGACTTCAATTGCTGCGTCCATCCGCTCCTGCCGCTGCTCAACAGTGTTGGCAGCCGTCAGTCCCAGGGCATAGCGAGAATCACTGTTGCTGTCAGACTCGTCAATGTCTCGATTTCAGCACTCACAGGCACAGTGACTCAAACTGGAGGATAGCGGGATAGTTACTGTCAGTCTCAGCAATATGCCTCTGGCAGCAGTCGCAGGCAGTGTGGGCCTGCATGGAGGATAGCGGGAATCACAGTTCCGGTCAGTATCGCCAATGTACATATTGCAGCAGTCACAGGCACAGTGGCCCAGCCTGGAGGATAGGGGAAATCACAGTTACTATCAGTCTCACCAATACCCTATTGCAGCTGTCATTGGCACAGTGATCTAGCCTGGAGGATGGCGAGAATCAAACTTTCTGTCAGTCTGACTAATCTCCCTATTGCGGCAATCTCAGGCACAATGGCCCAGTCTGGAGGATAGCAGGAATAACAGTTACTGTCAGTCTCACGAATGCCGCTATTGCAGCAGTCACATGCACAATGCCCCAGCCTGGGGGATAGCAGGAATCACTGTTACTATCACAATCAACAACGCAACTATAGCAGCAGCATAGTGGCCGAGGCAGTAAGAATTAGAACAGCACACTGTGGCACGCTTATTGACTTAAGTCAACTGATCTCTGATTGGGTAGTGGAACCTGGACAGCCACTGCCTTAAGTTTGATGCGTGCTCAGGGAATATTGGCATTGATATGCTCCCAAGCTGTTGCGCATTGGATACACAGATGGTGACAAGATGTGTTTTAGGTGATTTCAATACCAGAGCTAAATTGACTCATGGTTGGAGGGCACTCAGAAAGAGGGGGTTCAAACCTGGAGAATTAAAATGGTTTACCCCATCCTCGCTATTGTGCCTCAAGATGACATGGAGCCTATCTGTGAAGACACTCGGGCGCTCGGTAAGATCCTGCTTGGTATTGGCCAGGACCTGATGAACGTCAATGTTTCCTGCCCCCAGTGCCCTCCACAGGTCAGTCTCTGTATCCTCTATCGTGCCCTCGACCAGAATAATCTGATCCATCTCTTGTTTTAACTCAAGGGAACCTGTTTAACCTTCTAATTCTTGGTAAATGACTTTAAAAATATCCCACCTCGGTAGGAGATCGAGGGAGCTGCTGCTCATATACACCACTCCCAGTTTCTGCTTTAGAGCCCTGGCCGCAACAGGGGTAAGGGATCTAAGTGTGGTTTTGGTGGTGACATGTCCCTTACCGTCAGTGACTGTGGATGGCCGGTCACTGACTCCATCTATGTCAGGCTTGTTCTTAGGCTGGCACGCAGTTTAGGCTCGGGTTACGCACACACCGGTATTTTCCAGTTATCTTGCCGCCCTTGTAAGGAGGCAGAGCTGAAGCTGTGATTTACCTGAAATATGTTGTCCCAACAAGAACTGGGAAATCTGGCTTTGTGTTTGCAGAGAGCGGCCACTTGTACCCACTGTTGACTCATTGCATCTGAAGGTGTTTGATGTTATCAAAACACGGGGCACAGTTCAGCTTCAGTGGAGACGGGACTTTGACATTGGTCATATTCTCTCGAAACCCCTCCTCACATCTTCCAACACTTCACCTAGTCTGGTATTTTCTGTTTATTACTCAATGTTTTAGTCCAGTATTTGTTCCAATTTTCTCAGGTAATGTATTCTGTCATATGGCTCCTGCTTTCAGAGTAACCGATAGTTCATGATGCAAATGCTGTCTTGCTAACCTTCCCTTTTCATTTTGCCTTGTCTACCTGTTCCTTCCATTTTTTGTGTTTTTTTTTATTATTTGCCTGTTAGTCACATAAGTGTTTCCTATAGCCCAACTTATCTCCGTCTATATTTTTACTTAAAATTGCATTTCTGGACGTCCTCAGAGATTCTACAAAGAATGTAATTGTAATTCGCATCACACTCTAAAATCCTTCGGATGTCCATCACCCCATGGACACATGTTTGCCTCAGGCAGGTTCTGTATCAACTATTTCCTGTGATATACTTACAACATTGTACTTCTGGCTTTAGACGTACCCGTACTAAGTGATTATCACAAGCGTTTGACAAGAATTAAACCCTATCTCTTTGTCTGGACATTTCCGTGGCATTGCCACTGATGATCAGGCATGTTTGACCAAGTGTAAACTCTCTCTGTCTCAATATTTCCTATCCGTTCAAGCAATGATGAAACGTGTTTTACCGTGTGTAAACTCTCGCTATCTCGACATTTCCTATCTTTCTCAGCAATAATCACACATGCTTGAACAAGTGTAAATTCTTTCTGTCTGTCTCCAAGTTTCCAGCACTGTCCCAACTATGATCACACATGTCTAACTGAGTTTGTCATTTCTTGCAAACCAAGAAAAGCAAGCCGATGGTTCCAACCACTGTGATCTCTCTCCGCCATCATTTTAAGATCTGAACGAGTGTCAGAGATGACCAAAAGACGGTTAAGGAGTCACAAATAGTTTATTGAGGAGTGACAGTACAAATACAACACAAACTCATAATAGACAATGTAGACATCCCAGCTGTGACAGGTGAGAATGGTTTTCCATCCAGGATCAAATGGATGGAATGGCCTGGTCTCTGCTGTCTATGTTGTCCATGCTATCTGATCTGTGACAGGTGAGAATGATACTCTATCCGGATTGGGTGTGTTGAATGGATTAGTTCCTGCTCTCTGACCTGTGACAGGTGAGGAGGTTTTTCTGTTCTGGATCAGATGGATGGAATGGCCTGGTCTCTGCTGCCTGATCTGTGACAGGTGAGAATGGTTTTCTATCCCGGATCGGATGGATGGAATGGCCTGGTCTCTGCTGCCTGATCTGTGACAGGTGAGAATGGTTTTCTATCACGGATCAGATGGATGGAATGGCCTGGTCTCTGCTGTCTGACCTGTGACAGGTGAGAATGGTTTTCGATCCTGAATCGGTTGGATTGAATGGCCTGGTCTCTGCTGTCTGACCTGTGACAGGTGAGAATGGTTTTCGATCCTGAATCGGTTGGATTGAATGGCCTGGTCTCTGCTGTCTGACCTGTGACAGGTGAGAATGGTTTTCGATCCTGAATCGGTTGGATTGAATGGCCTCGTCTCTGCTGTCTGACCTGTGACAGGTGAGAATGGTTTTCGATCCTGAATCGGTTGGATTGAATGGCCTGGTCTCTGCTGTCTGACCTGTGACAGGTGAGAATGGTTTTAGATCCTGAATCGGTTGGATTGAATGGCCTCGTCTCTGCTGTCTGACCTGTGACAGGTGAGAATGGTTTTCGATCCTGAATCGGTTGGATTGAATGGCCTGGTCTCTGCTGTCTGACCTGTGACAGGTGAGAATGGTTTTCGATCCTGAATCGGTTGGATTGAATGGCCTCGTCTCTGCTGCCTGACCTGTGACAGGTGAGAATGGTTTTCGATCCTGAATCGGTTGGATTGAATGGTCTCGTCTCTGCTGCCTGACCTGTGACAGGTGAGAATGGTTTTCTATCCCGGATCAGATGGATGGAATGGCCTGGTCTCTGCTGTCTGACCTGTGACAGGTGAGAATGGTTTTCGATCCTGAATCGGTTGGATTGAATGGCCTGGTCTCTGCTGTCTGACCTGTGACAGGTGAGAATGGTTTTCGATCCTGAATCGGTTGGATTGAATGGCCTGGTCTCTGCTGTCTGACCTGTGACAGGTGAGAATGGTTTTCGATCCTGAATCGGTTGGATTGAATGGCCTGGTCTCTGCTGTCTGACCTGTGACAGGTGAGAATGGTTTTAGATCCTGAATCGGTTGGATTGAATGGCCTCGTCTCTGCTGTCTGACCTGTGACAGGTGAGAATGGTTTTCGATCCTGAATCGGTTGGATTGAATGGCCTGGTCTCTGCTGTCTGACCTGTGACAGGTGAGAATGGTTTTCGATCCTGAATCGGTTGGATTGAATGGCCTCGTCTCTGCTGCCTGACCTGTGACAGGTGAGAATGGTTTTCGATCCTGAATCGGTTGGATTGAATGGTCTCGTCTCTGCTGCCTGACCTGTGACAGGTGAGAATGGTTTTCTATCCCGGATCGGATGGATGGAATGGCCTGGTCTCTGCTGCCTGACCTGTGACAGGTGAGAATGGTTTTCGATCCTGAATCGTTGGATTGAATGGCCTGGTCTCTGCTGTCTGACCTGTGACAGGTGAGAATGGTTTTCGAGCCTGAATCGGTTGGATTGAATGGCCTCGTCTCAACTGCCTGACCTGTGACAGGTGAGAATGGTTTTCGATCCTGAATCGGTTGGATTGAATGGCCTGGTCTCTGCTGTCTGACCTGTGACAGGTGAGAATAGTTTTCATTCCTGGATCGGCTGAATTAGAATTAACACGTGGAGCGTCAGCAATAAAGTGGATGAATTAATCGTGGAAATAGATGTGAACGGGTATGATATAGTTGGGATTACGGAGACATGGCTGCAAGGTGACCAGGAAGGAGAAATGAACATCCAAGGGTATTCAGTATTTAGGATGCACAGACAAAACCAAAAGATGGTGGAGATGTATTGCTGGTAAAAGAGGAAATTAACGCAATAGTAATGAAAGATATAAGCTCTGACGGTGTGGAATCTGTATGGGCAGAGCTTAGAAACATTAAGGGGCAAAAACGCTAGTGGAGATTCTATATAGACTCCTGATGTTGGGACTGACATTAAACAGGAAATTAGGGATGCATACGATAAAATAACATCTGTAATTATGGGTGACTTTAATTTGCATATAGATTGTGCAAATCAAATTAATCACAGTACCGCAGAGGAGGAATTCTTGGAGTATATACAGGACGGTTTTCCGGACCAATACCTTGAGAAACCAACCAGAGAACAGGCCATCCTTGACTGGGTATTGTGTAATGAAAGAGGAATAATTGACAATCTAGTGGTGCGAGACACGTTCAGGATGAGTGACTATAATATGATAGAATTCTTCATCAAGATGGAGAGTGACAGATTTGATTATGAGACAAGGGTCCCGAATCATAGTAAAGGAAACTACGACGGCATGAGGCACGAGTTGGCCATGACGGATTGTCACTTAAAGGGATGACGGTGGTTAGGCAATGGCAAACATTTAAGGAGAGCATGGATGAACTGCAACAATTGTTTATACTTGTCTGGCGCAAAAGTAAAACAGGAAAGGTAGCCAAATCATGGCTTACAAGGAAAATTACAGATAGCATTAGATTCAAGGAAGAGGCATATAAATTTGCCAGGATAAACAACAGACCTGAGGATTGGGAGCAGTTTAGAATTCAGCAAAGGAGGAACAATGGATTGATTAAGAAGGGGAAAATAGAGTACTAGAGCAAGCTTGCGCAGAACCTAAAAACTGACTGTAACAGTTTCTATAGGTATGTGAAGAGAAAAAAGATTGGTGAAAACAAATGTAGGTCCCTTACCATCAGCAACATGGGACTTTATTATGGTGAATAAAGAAATGGCTGACCAACTAAATGCATACTTTGGTTCTGTCTTCACAAAGGATGACAAAAATATCATACCAAAAATGTTGGGGAACACAGGGCTTAGTGAGAGAGAGGAACTAAAATAAATCAGTATTAGTAGAGAAATGGTGCTGCGGAAATTGACGGGATTGAGGGCCGATAATGCATTGGTGGTCATATTCCAAGATTCTCTTGACTCTTGGACAGTTCCTATAGATTGGAGGGTAGCTAATGCAACCCCAGTATTTTAAAAAGGAGGTAGACAGAAATCAGGGAATTCTAGACCAGTCAGCCTGACGTCGGTAGTGGGGAAAATTTTAGAGTCCATTATCAAAAATTTTATAGCAGAGCACTTAGAGAACAGTCGTAGAATCGGGTTTACCAGACTGATTCCTGGGATGGCAGGACTGACGTATGAGGAGAGATTGAGTCGGTTCGGATTATATTCGCTTGCATTCAAAAGAGTGAGGGGGGATTTCATCGAAAGCTATAAAATTCCAACAGGACTTGACAGGGTAGTCAAGGCAGGAAGGATGTTCCCGATAGTGGGGGAGTCAGATGCAGGGGTCATATTCTAAGGATACGGGGTAAACCTTTCAAGACTGAGATGAGGAGATATTTCTTCAGCCAGAGAGTGGTGAGCCTGTAGAATTCGCTACTATGAAAGCAGTTGAGGCGAAAACATTGTATGTTTTCAAAAAAGGGTTAGATATAGCTCTTGGATTTAAGTGATCAAACGGTATGGGACGAAAGCTGGAACAGGCTACCGAGTTGGACGATCAGCCATGATCATAATGAATGGCGGAGCAGGATCGAAGGCCCCAATGGCCGACTCCTGCACCTATTTTCTCTGTTTCTATGGAACGGCTTGGTCTCTGCTGTCAGACCTGTTGCAGGTGGGAATGTTTTTCTACCCTGGATTGGATGGATAAAATGGCCTGGTCTCTACAGTCTGACCTGTGAAAGGTGTGCATGGCTATCAGAATCCTGATCGGATGGACGGATTGGTCTGGCCTCCGCTATCTGACCTGTGATAGGTGAGAATGGTTTATATCCTGGATCGGATGGATGGAATGGCCTGGTCACTGTTTTCTGCTCTGTGATAGGTGGGAAGTGTTTTCTTTTCCGAATCGGCTGGGTGGAATGGTCTGGTCTCTACTGTCTGACCTGAGACATATGGGAATAGTTTTCTACCCGGATTGGATGCTTGGAATGCCTGGTCTCTGCTGTCTGACCTGTGACAGGTAAGAATGTTTTTTTTCCTGGATTGGATGGATGAAATGGCCTGTCCTCTGCTCTCTGAACTGTGACAGGAGGGAATGATGGTCTAGCCCGAATCGAATGGATGGAATGGCCTGATCGCTGCTGTCTGACCTGTGACAGGTGAGAATGGTTATGCATCCCAGATCGGATGGATGGAATGGCCTGATCTCTGCTGTCTGACCTGTGACAGGTGGGAATTGTTTACTATCCCAGATAGATGGATGGAATGGCCTGGTCACTGCTGGATGACCTGTGACAGGTGGGAATGGTTTACTATCCCGGATCGATCGATGAAATGGCCTGGTCTCTGCTGTCTGACCTGAGACAGGTGGGAATTGTTTACTATCCCAGATAGATGGATGGAATGGCCTGGTCACTGCTGGATGACCTGTGACAGGTGGGAATGGTTTACTATCCCGGATCGATCGATGAAATGGCCTGGTCTCTGCTGTCTGACCTGAGACAGGTGAGAATAGTTTTCCATCCAAGATCGGCTGGCTGGAATGGCCTGGTCTCTGCCGTCTGACCAGTGACAGGTGAGGATATTCCTTTTCCCGGATCGGATGGCTGGAATGGCCTGGTCTCTGCTCTCTGACCTGTGAGTGGTGAGAATAAATGTCAACCTGGAGTGGATGGATGGAATTGCCTGGTCTCACCAGTCTGACCTGTGACAGGTGAGAATGACTTTCTAACCCGGATTGCATCAGTGGAATGGCCTGGTCTCTTATATCTGACCTGTGACACGTGAGAATGCATTTACATCCCGAATCGGATGAATGTAATTGCCTTCTCTCTGCTGTCTGACAAGTGACAGGTGTGAATGATTTAATGTCCTGGATCGGATGCATGGAATGGCCTGGTCTTTGCTGTCTGACCTGCGATAGCTGAGTATGGTTTTCTATCCTAGGTGAGATGGAAGCAATGGCATGGTCTTTGCTGTCTGACCTGTGACAGTTGAGAATGGCTTTCAGTCCCGGATCGCATGTATGGAATGGCCGGGTCTCTGCTATCTGACCTGTGGCAGATCAGAATGGTTCTCTATCCCTGATCAGATGGATTGAATAGCCTAATATCTGCTATGTGACCTGTGACAGATCAGAATGGTTCTCTATCCCTGATCAGATGGATCGAACAGCCTGGTCTCTGCTATCTGACCCGTGATAAATCAGAATGGTTCTCTATCCCTGATCGGATGAATCGAATAGCCTGGTCTCTGCTACCTGACCTGTGACAAATCAGTATGGTTCTCTATCCCTGATCAGATGGATCGAATAGCCTGGTCACTGTGGTATGACCATTGACAGGTGAGAATGGGTTTCGGTCCCGGATTGGATGTATGGAATGGCCGGGACTCTGCTGTCTGACCTGTGGCAGGTAAGAATGGTTTTCAGTCCCGGATTGGATGCATGGAATGGCCGGGTCTCTGCTGTCTGACCTGTGGCAGGTGAGAATGGTTTTCGCACCACGTAACAGATGGATGGAATGGACTGATCACTGCTGTCTGACAGGTGACGGACAGGTGACGGCTCAGAATAGTATCTATCCCTGTTCGATTGGATGGAATAGCTTGAACTCTGCTGTCTGAACTGTGACAATTGAGAATGATCATATATCCTGGATCGGATGGCTGGAATGGCCTGGTCTCTGCTGTCTGACCAGTGTCAGGTGATAATGGTTTTCACTCCCGGATCAGATGTGTGAAATGGGCTGGCCCTTATTTTCTGACCAGTGACATGTGAGAATGATTTTATATCCTGGATCGGATGGATGGAATGGCCTGGTTTCTGCTATCTGCGTAATGACTGGTGAGAATTATTTAAATCCTGGACTGGGTTTATGGAATGGCCTGGTTTCTTCTGTCCGACCTGTGACAGTTGAGAATGATTTTATATCATGGATCAGATGGATGGAATGGCCTGGTCTCTGCTGTCTGCCCAGTGACAGATGAGAATAGTTCTCTTTCCCGGTTCGAATGGATGGAATGGCCTTGTCTCTGCTGTCTTACTTGTCACATTTGGAACTAATGTTTTTATCTTGGATTTGAGGGATGCGGATGGTTTGGTCTCTACTCTCTGACCCGTGACAAGTGAGAATATTTTTCTATCCTGGATCAGATGGATGGAATGGCCGGGTCTCTGCTGACTGACCTATGACAGGTGAGAATGGTATTCTATCCCGGATCAGATGGATTGAATGACCTGGTCTCTGCTGTCTGGCCTATGACAGGTGAGAATGATTTTCTATCCTGGATCAGGTGGATGGAATGGCCTGGTCTCTGTTGTCTGATCTGTGACTTGTCAGCATGTTTTACTATCCCAGATCAGATGGATAGAATGGCCCGGTCTCTGTGGTCTGATCTGCGACAGGTGGGAATGGCTTTCCATCCCGTGTCGGATGGAATCTCTCGACGTATTATGACTGGATATCATTAGAAATGTGGATCCTATATGTATGTGAGATTATTCAATGCATTTACTAGCCCATCCATGCCATTGTTGGTGCCCTTGTAAGACTCCTGAAACAGCTATTAATTATATAAACCATATTTACTTTATTGCTACTCCTGTAATTAACTCTGCCCTCCTTGCTGCTGCTGTTATTCCAGGTGAATCTCATCCTCCAGCTATTCGCTCTCGAAACCATTACTAATCTGCAATATTGTTCTTGTAATTTACTCCCTCATGTTTATTGCTGTTTACGTCCATGGTAAGTCTCAATTTACAGCTAGGAGATGTGCAAACCCTGTTTAACTGGAATACTGTTCAGTAATGTAAATTTTTGGAAGACTGAACTCAGTGTCATTTGTCTCCATTGCAAACTCCATCCCCTCTCTGTGAAACACATACCCCACCGTGGCCAATTTCTGTGGCTGAACCAGACTGTATGCAACCTCGGTGTTCTATTTAAACCTGAGCTGAGTTCAACTCTATATTCTCTCCATCACCAACCCTGCCCACTACCACCTCTGAAATATCACCCGTCTCCACCTCTGCCTCAGCCCATCTGCTGCATAAACCCTCATCCATGCTTTCGTTAAATCCACATTTGCTTATGCCAATTATAACCCGCAACCCCTCCAAGTCAAAAACCTCCATAAACTGCAAACCGTCCAGAACTCTGCTGCCTGTATTCCAATGCACACGAAATCCCAATCTTCCATCACCCCTGTGCTCACTGATCTACATTGGCTCCCTGTCTGGCAGTACCTTAATTTTAATATTCTCATTCTTGTGTTTGAATTTCTCAATGGCCTCACACCTCCATTGCATTTGTCCATTTCCCATATTGCAGCAAATCTTTTGCCTTCAAGTTTATTTCCATTTCCTCATTTAAACTGAATTTCCTTCTTCCCTCTGTATCTCTCCCTGGCCGTGATTTTCCGTTCCACGGCACCACTATTGCTCATGCTATGCAAGCCTGGATCCGTAAAAGGGTGCGAGCTGAGCTACCAGCCACCTGCATCGTGGCCTGCACACTGTCTCATGCTGTTCAGTGCTCTAGGGCGGCTGAACATTGTGTGTTCGAGCAGCATGTAGGGTTCTGGAATATGAAGTCTAACTGCTATTCCAACTGCTTTGATGTGCGTCTTTGAAGCTTGGTCTGTGCATGTCCACTGACCGCCTGTATTAGTCACTCCCGGCTGAACATACATTCAGCAGCACGAGGAAACCCCTCTAGTGTTATTTAAAAGGACCAGGCATCCAATTTACAGGTCTGGGACCTTTGACTTACTTCTGATATTGTAACGTTAGTGGAGATGCTGTGGATGATTTTCTGGTGGTTGTGATCTGAGCTGCTTCAGACATTCAGGGCAGACAGATGATTTGGTGACCCAACTCTGGACGAGGTATGGGGACTGTAGTTACAGTGATTCTGATTCTGTAACATAGCCAACAAATGGAGCAGAGGCTTCAGGAGGTGAAGGTCTGTAAAAAGGGAGGAGGAGGAGACTCTGCCCTACCCACCCCGGGTTTTCCAAGAGCACTTTTGCTATCTCCATCTAACCCAGGAGTAGTGTGTGAGGGGACTCTGTTTCAATATGGAGGTGGTCATACCGGCACACAATACAGGGGGACAATTATCCAATGATGGGTCTGGTCCCAGGCCTGCTGTCGTTCTGGCCTTGGCCCCCACTTCCTTACTGGCCCAGGCGACTCTGCCACTCTTACATTGCTTATGGGTCTCTAGCAATGGTCCTAGTCAGCTGGAATAGCGGCAGTGGCCGCGGTCCCTGAATGATCCCAGCTAGACTGACAATCCTATCTGGGGTCGAACCTCCTGTTAAGGTACTGCTCCCAGGCCTGCTGCAGTTCCAGCAGGGTACCCGGTCTCTGACTGATCCCGGCCACATCCCGCTTAACTTGTGTCCAATCTGCAGTGATGGTCCTGGTGCCAGGCCTGGTGTGGTACATGCAGAGGCACAATTGCTTGACAGACACTGGCGGCCCCACCACACTGACCTGAGGTCTGGGTCTCAATGATGATCCTTGACTCAGGAAGTATGTAGTTCCAACAATGTCCCCTGCTCCGTGACTGGCCCCGATGTCCTCGACACACTTACGTGAGTTGCAGGGTTCCTGCAATGGGCATGCTTCCAAGCCTGATGCCTCAAAAGCATTTGGACCTGGTCACTCACTGGCCGCAAGCACCCACCACACTCACCTGAGGTGTGGGGCTCCAGCAAAGCATCCAGCATGAATTGCAGCGATGGCACAGTTCCCAGAATGGGAGCAGTTCTGGCACAGGCCCAGCTCCTTGATGGGCCCCGATGTCATCAAAACTCTTAGCTGGGGTCCACAGTCTCCAGTAATGGTCCTGGTCCCAGGACTGGATTATTACTGGTAGTGACCCCCGCTAGCTGACTGGTCCTCCTATCATTGCCATCTTTACCTGCGTTCAGGGCAGCAGCGTATGTGCAGGTCCCAGGTCTGGTGTGTGACAGGCAATAGCCATCACTAGCTAACTGGACCTTGTGTCTTTGCCACACTTACTTGGTGTTAGGGCTCAAGAGATGGTCCCGCACCCAGGCCCGGTCAAGGACTCATAGTTCCACTGATCCCGGTCGTGTTGCCGATACTGAGCTGCTGCCCCCTTGATTGTTTCTGCAGTTTTTGTAGGCTGGATCCTTATCTTTAAGGGACACGGGCCACGAAACCGGGCAGTGAATTTCCCGAGCTCCACTGAGTTGCGCCAGGTGTGGGCTGCAAATTGCCAAGACAGGGTTCCCTTCATATTTTCGGCCCGCCATCGAGCCTCCCGCAGTCTCTACTGAGTTCAACTCACTGGCTGCGGCATAAATTCCTGCCACTGGTACCATAATTAGTTACAGACTGCATGTGATAACAAATGCACAAATGACACCCCAAACTGCTTTAAACTGTCTTTTTTTTACTCCGAACCTGATGCATCATTTCCAGTTCGTTTTTTCAGGTCCAATCGTTTCCTCACAACACGGGATACAGGAACATATTTGTAAATCTCAATAAGTCATCAATCAAACTGATAAATTTGCTGTTAGCCTGATGTATATTTTTTTCTGTTTATTTCCCTTCCTCACAGTTAACTTGCTAACGATTGGGATCCTTTCTCGGGGAAAGTGCGGTCTCTCCAAATGTGTTACTCGCTACCTGGTGGCCATATCAGTGGCGGATCTACTGGTCATTATCCTCGACCTGATATTGAGGCACATTCCCATTGTTTATCAGGAACAGTTCCAGTTCCTGCAGTCCATATCCGTTTGTAATATCCACGCCGTCCTGCTTTATGCAGCTACAGACTGTTCCGTCTGGTTCACCGTCACATTTACCTTTGATCGATTTGTGGCCATTTGTTGCCAGAAACTGAAATGTAAATATTGCAGTGAGAAAACGGCGGCTGCGGTTTTGGTAACAGTGACAGTGCTGAGCTGTTTAAATAACATCACCTGGTATTTTATGTTAACTGGTCAGTATTGGCTGTGGAATGAACCCTGGTTTTGTTCTGTAACATCCATTGTTTGGTACTCTGTTGTTTGGGCATCAGTCCAGTTTCTCCATCACATTCTAACTCCGATTGTTCCATTTGTGGTGATTCTGCTGCTCAATGCTGCCACAGTCAGACACATTTTAGTGAGCAACAGAGGACGCAGGAGACTCCGGGCTCACAGCAGTGGGGAGATTCGCAGAGACCCAGAAATGGAGAGTCGAAGGAAATCCATCATTTTACTGTTCGTGATCTCGGCAAATTTCATCCTGTTATGGGCAGTTTTAATGGTATATTCAATTTGGGGCCGAATATTTGATTTAGGATATCGGTCTGTTTATTTACATGCTTATTTGAAGGAAGTGGGCTTCATGCTGCAGCTCATGAGTTGCTGCATCAACAGTGCGATTTACGCCGTGACGCAGACTCAGTTTAGAGAGCAGTTGAGCAATGTGCTGAAATATCCCTTTACTCCAATTCTTAAATTAACTTCACGATGAAAGCAGCTGAATCACTGACTATTCCCAGCAGTTTGGGGGTGGGCCTGTGATGACTAAGCGGGGCTGGCCTTTATGGTGGTATTATGGGGCGGGGCCTGTTCCCCATGGTGATAGAATGCTGGGGGCGGTATTTGTTCCCAATGGTGGCGGGGGTCGCGGGGGTGCAGGCCCGGGGGCAGGGGTTGCGGCGCCTGTTCTCTATGGTGACAGCAGTCTGGGTGCTAGACCTGCTCCCTGTGATGTGAGGAGTAGTGGTGGGGCCTTCTCCCATGGTGATGGGACCTGTTCCCGTTGCAGATGGGGAGTGTGTGTGCGGCCTCTTCCCCATGGTGATGTGTGTCTGAGGCTGAGGGAGAATTCTTCATAATCACTTGGAGTCTTTATAATCTTTTTATAATTATTTATAACCCTTATAATCATTTAAAATTGTTTATAATCTTTTATAATGCTTCACAATTCTTTCTCATGAATTACGACCCGGTACAACATTTATACCATCTTTATCATACCTTATCATCATTTTAACCCTCTGTAATACTTTGACACTAATCAAAATACTTTACATCGCGATTTACTCTTCATAATCATGTTTTATAAAACATCATAATGCTTTAAAACTCTTTACAACAGACTTTACTTCTTTATAGCCCTTTATAATGCTTCATAAATTTATCAGATAAATGAACACACTGCATGCAACTTAAAATGGTTCCATTTCATATCATCCAGAAAGATCACACTGCATATCACCTAAAGTGGTTGCACTGCATAATTTACTTAAAATGGATCAGAGCATATCATTAAAAATAGTCGTACTGTACGTCACTTTAAATGGCTGCAGTGCATATCAAAAAAAAATCTGCGGAGCATTGCACATGAAATGGCTGCATTGTGCATCACTGGCGTCACAGTTCAAAAAGCGACGCGTTGCAAGGGAGGCAGCTGATTGGTAAGTAGGAGTAGGTGTGTATTTCTACATTTTGTTACTACTTTCAATAGCCGAAGTAAAAGTAAAGGTAGGGAATTTAGATAGTTGTAGGTAGTGTTTGAGTAGAATAAGGTCCCTTTCCAAATTTGTACTCAAAATTAAAGGGAGTAACAAAGGAGCTTATTCTAAGGATAAGTCATGGCAGGAGAGCTGAGCCCCGTGGCATGCTGCTCCTGTGCAATGTGGGAATTCAGGGACACTTCCAGTGTCCCTGGCGACCATGTGTGCAGTGTGTGTGCCCAGCTGCAGCTAATAGCTGCCGCATTGCGCAGTTGGAGCTGTGAATGGACTCAATGTGAAGCATCTCCAATGCTGAGGACGTCGTGGATAGCACATTTACTGAGGTGGTCACAGCGCAGGTTATGGCTGCAGAGGCAGAAAAGGGATGGGTGACCACCAGGAGGTGTAGTAGGCGCAGGCAGATCGTGCAGGGGACCCCTCTGGCCATCCCTCTGTCAAACTGATATAGCGCGTTGGATACTGTTTGGGGGGTTTGGGGGAGGGGGTGGGATGGGCGGGGGGATGGCCTCCCAGGGGAAAGCTGCAGCAACCTGGTTCATGGCAGCACGGATGGCTCTGCTGCACAGGAGAGGCTGATTACGAGTGGGAGAGCCATACTGAAAGGTGATTCAACCGTAAGGAGAGAGGCAGGCGTTTCTGTGGCCACAAATGAGACTCCAGGATGGTATGTTGCCTCCCTGGTGCTTGGTCAATGACGTCTGGGAGCAGCTGCAAGATACTCTGAACTGAGAGTCAGAGGTCGTGGTACACATTGCTACCAAGGACATATGTAGAAAGAGGAATGAAGTCCTGCAACAGGAATTAAGGAAACTAGGTAGCAGACTAAAAAGCAGGACCTCAAAGGTTGCAATTTCTGGATTACTCCCAGTGTCACATGCTGGAGAGTATAGGAATAGGAGGATGCAGCAGATGCGTGCATGGCTCAGAAGGTGATGCAGGAGGGAAGGCTTTAGTTTCCTGGATCACCGGGTCTGCTCTGGCAAAGGTGGGACCTGTACAAGTTGGACTGATTGTACCTGAACCAGAACGGGACCAACATCCTTGCTGGAAGGTTTTCTAGTGCTGTTGGGGGGTGAGGTGGGGCTTTAAACTAACTTGGCAGGGGGATGGAATGCAGAGTGGAGTTACTGTAGGGGGGGGCGAAATGCAGTCGAATATAGAAGAGAAAATGAGTCACTTTGGAAGGCACAGAAAATATGGACCTGCTGAGGCACAAGTGAAAAATGCAAGGCTGGATTGCATCTGTTTTAATGACAGGAGTCTTACCAGTAAGGCAGATGAATTGAGGACATTGATTAGCATATGGCATTACGATATTATTGCGATCACTGAGACATGGTTGAGGGAAGGGCAGAACTGGCAGCTCAATATTCCAGGGCATAGAATCTCCAGGCATCACAGAGGAGGGGGTAGAAGAGGAGGTGACATTGCACTATTGATCAAGTAGTCAATTACTGCAGTAATGAGGGATGACATCTAAGAAAGTTCCGCAAATGAGGCCATATGGGTAGAACCTGAAAAGCAAAAAGGGGGTAATCACGTGGCTGGGACTGTACTACAGGCCGCCAAACAGTCAGGGAGAGATAGAAGAGCAGATATGTAGGCAAATCTGAAATAGTTCTAAAAGTAATAGTGTAATAACTGTAGGGGATTTCAACTTCCCCAATATCAACTGGGGTAGCCTTAGTGCAAAAGGCTTAAAGCGGGCGGAATTCTTAAAATGCAGACAGGAGAGCTTTTTGAGCCAGCACGTAGATAGTCCTGCAAGAGAAGGGGTGGTACTGGACCTAGGGAATGAAGCCGGACAAGTGGTAGAAGTGTCAGTGGGGGTGCATTTCGGCGATAGTGACCATAACTCTGTACGATTTAAGGTAGTTATGGAAAAGGACAAAGATGGATCGAAAATAAAGGTACTGAAATGGGAGAAGGCGGATTTTAAGATGATAAAGCAGGATGGGGCCAAAGTGGACTGGGAGCAGCTAGTCGACATCAGATCAATGGGAGTCATTCACAGAGGAAACAGTGAGAGTGCAGAGCCGACATGTACCTGTTAATGTGAAGGGCAGGACCATCAGGTCCAGGGAACCCTGGATGTCAAGGGGTAAAGAGGATTGGATCAGGGTACGAAGGAGGCTTGTGGCCGAGTCAGATTGCTGCAAACAGCGGAGGCACAAGAGGAGTATAGAAAGTCTAGGTGGCATTTAAAAAGTGTAATTAGCAGAGCGAAGAGGGGACGTGAAAAACACTGGTGGGCAACATAAAGGTAATTATTCAGGCATTTTATAAGTCTATTAAGGGCTATTGAATAACTAGGGAAGGAGTAGGGCCCATTCGGGTCCAATGTGGCAATCTGTGTGTGGAGCCGGAGGACACAGGTGATGTTTTAAATGATTACTTTTCATCAGTGTTCACTATGGCGAAGGACAATGTAGGTGCAGAGATCAGGGAGAGGGAGTGCAATGTACTTGAACATATTAGCATTGAAAGTGAGGAAGTATTAGCAGTTTTAGCAAGATTAAAATTGGATAAAGCCCCAGATGAGATGTATCCCAGACTGTTATATGAGGCAAGGGGGGACAAGGCAGGGGCTCTAACACCAATTTTCAACTCCTCTGTGGCCACAGGAGAGGTACCAGCGGACTGGAGGACAGCGAATGTGGTAACATTGTTGAAGAAGGGTAGCAGGGATAAACGAGGTGATTACTGGCTGGTGAGCCTAACATCACTGGTTGGAAAACTGTTGGAAACAAATTCTGAGAGACAGGATTAATCTCCATTTGTAGAGGCAGGGATTAATCAGGGACAGTCAGCATGACAGTCAGGGAGAGATCGTGTCTAACTAACTTGATTGAATTTTTCGAGGCGGTGACGAGATGTGTAGATGAGGGTAAAGCAGTTGATGTAGTCCACAAGGACTTCGGTTAGGATTTTCAATGGGACTCGCATGGAAGATTGGTCAAGAAGGTTAGCACCCATGGGATCCAGGGTAATTTGGCAAATTGGATCCCAAAATTGGCTTAGTAGCAGGAAACAGAGGGTAATATTGAAGGGTTGTTTTTACGAGTGGAAGCCTGTGACCAGTGGTGTACCACAGGGATCGGTGCTGGGACTTTTGCTGTTTCTGGTGTACATTAATGATTTAGACTGGAATGTAGGAGGCATCGTCAGTAAGTTCACAGATGACACGACAATTGGTGGTGTCGTAAATAGTGAGGAGGAAAGCCTTAGATTGCAGGGTGATATAGGTGGGCTTGTAAGATGGGTGGAGCAGAGGCAAATGGAATTTTATCCTGAGAAGAGTGGATTTCTGCATTTTGAGAGGACTAACAAAGCAAGGGATTATACAATAGGTACCTAGGAAGTAGAGAAGGTCAGAGGTACCTTGGTGTACTTGTCTATAAATCACTGAAGGCAGCAGCACAGGTAGACAAGGTTAGGAAGGCATATGGGATACTTGCCTTTATTCATCGAGGCATAGAATAAAAGAGCAGGGAGGTTATGATGGAGCTGTATAAAACGCCAGTTCGGCCACAGCTGGAGTACTGTGTACAGTTCCGGCACCGCACTAAAGGAAGGATGTGATTGCACTGGAGAGGGTGCAGAGGGGATTCACCAGGATGTTGCCTTGGCTGGAGAATTTCAGCTGTGAAGAGAGACGGAAAAGGCAAGGGTTGTTTTCCTTGCAGCAGAGAAGGCTGAGAGGGGACATGATTGAGGTTTACAAAATTATGATGGGTAGTTATAGGTTAGATAGGAAGAAGCTTTTTCCCTTAGCAGAGGGGTCAATAACCATGGGTCATAGATTTTAGGTGAGGGGCAGGAGGTTTAGAGGGGAATTGAGTGAAGAAAATCACCCAGAGGGTGGTTGGAATCTGGAACGCACTGCCTGAAGGGGTGGTAGAGGCAGGAACCCTCACAACATTTAAGAAGTAGTAAGATGAGCACTTGAAACGCCTTAGCATACAAGACTACCGGCCAAGTCCTGGAAAATGGGATTAGAATAGTTAGGTGCTTGATGGCCGGCACAGATGCGATAGGCGGAAGGACCTGTTTCTGTGGTGCATAACTCAATGATTCTATGGCTCTATGCTTATTGAAACAGCAAAGGACGCGCAAAAATACGTGCTACACTCATTCAAAGCAAGCTAGCCTTTATAAAAAAAATCTGAGTTTATTAAAGGGGAGCACTCTTGAAAAACTATATGAAGTGAAATATCATAGATAAGACATTGGGAATGCCGGACAGTTTTAAAAATCATGACGGACCCAATCAGACTCGAAGCTGAGTATTATGTAAAAAAATGTTTCTTCGATATGGGATTACATCTGGTCTGACGTAGAGAAGTGAATACACGATTATATTTAATTGGTGTTCTCGCTGATGATATAAAAGTAAGATAAGTATTAAAGGGACATCAGCCAAATTTGAAGACATTATAAACGCTTGAGATCCCTGCTTCAATCAGCGCTCCAATTATAGACAAATCCTGCGCGATGAGCAACGATCTTGGTTCAGGACATCTCCTGCAAGTGTTCAGTGCCTTCACCAGTGAGCTGAAAAGCAGGCACTAGAAGAAAAGGTTTACTGCGGCAGTCTGGGTCAGGGTGGGTTGGAGATTGGCGTAGTGTAACTGACGAGTGGCTTTAAAATCTGCCAGCAACGTTACACCAAAATTACTCATAGGTGCGAACAATTTCCTGCCAGTGGAGCTTAATGCTTTCATTGCATTAAACAATGGCACTTCAGTAAGATGTGCCAACATTAAATCTTGACTACCTCAAGCGCTGGAGAAAGCAAAAACATTTAAGATTAGAGGGGTTACTGAAGTAAAACAACCTCCTGCAGCAGTCGAAGCAAAACATATTCTTGGCAACATCAATGATGCGAATCAAGCAGTTTGGTGTGCAGACGTATATGACAATGGATAGATCATTAATTTCAAACTCTACACCGGATCAAGTGAAACATTTTGATCAGACAAAGAACAGTGGCTCTCCACACCTTTCTTGTAACCAAAGGAAACCCAGTTACATGGCCAAAGAAGGGTTGAAATGGAAATCAAGTGGAAGTTGCAGGCAACTCTCCAGTAGAAGGGAAAACAAATATTGAAACACTGTATTTCCTAAGAAATCAGCAGTTCTCACTTTTAAGCAGAAGAGCTTGCATTGACCTTCATCTTCCAGAGAAAGGAGAAGATGTGAAGCAACAAAACTTCAGGAGACACTTTCAAGAGGAATTTCCAAAATTGTTTGCAGGTCTAGGGTGACTGAAGACCGAGTAGAGACTTAGTTTGTAGAAAGATCCGAGGAGCTTCCATGCACACATCAATTAGAAGACATGACCAGATGGGACTCATTTGTTTTATTACACTGAGCCTACAGATAGGTGCTCAGGAATGGTTCCTATTCCTAAATCAAACGGGGTGGTCTTCGTATTTGTATAGAAGTAACTCAACTTAATACGGCAGTGGCATCAGAAGTTCATCCAATGGCCTGAGTGGACAAAAGTTTGGCAAAGGTTCCAGAAGTACTGTCTTCACGAAGCCTGATGTGAATAGTGGCTGTTGCAGGCGCCGTTAGATAAGAAACCAAGTTATTGAAGACTTTCATTACTCTCTTTAGAATATTTTGTTGCAACCATCTTCCATTTGGAATCACTTGAGCTCCAGAAATATTCCAGAGAACTATGTCAAATATTCTGCAAGGCGTCGATGGTGCAATCTGACACATGGGCGACATCCTTAATTTACAGGGAGTCCATAGAGAAATATAGCCAAAGTGTTACAAAAGTGTTGAATCATCTGCAGAATGAAGGCCCAACATTGAATGAGATATGTGGGTTTACAAAAACGTCCATTCATTTTTGGGACACATTGTCAGAAGTAGCGAATTGGCAGATAATGGCCAACCCAAAACAGATAAAAGCAATTAGTGAATTTCCACTTCCTACTTCGACTCATGATCTTCAATGGTTTCTTTGCATTGTTGGCAACATTCCTAGTTAATCTAGCCCACGTTCCGAATTTGTGACAACTGCCCAGAAAATCTCAGGCATAATGCTGGGATTCACATTAGAAACAAGCATTCCAACGGATCGAGAAGATGCTGATTTCGCCGGATGTTTGAGCTCATTGCAACCCTTCATTATAAACTGCAATCGCAGCTAACGCCTCGTCCACAGTATGTTTCCAAGAACAGCCCAATGGAAGTTTATTACGCATTACAAGCACTGCTTGACATGGAGTAGAGATAGACTGCGTTAGAGAAGGACTCTCTCACTGTCACCTCGGCTTGTGAGAACTTTTCAAACTACATTTCAGGCTTAAAGATTGTCACTGAGACAGAGCACAAACCTATGGTTTTCATGCTTGAGGAAAATGAACTCACTAGGATGCCAGCACAGATCAAGAGATTCCGGCTGAGGCTTAAGTGGTTCACGTGTAAAACAGCATATGTACATGGCAACTGCCCCAGCAAACGACAGCAGATGCATTGTCCCGAATGATGGCTGATAATCCTACTCGACAGGATGATAACTTTATTAATGACATCGAGTCATATTCGCAGGTCACTACATCACAATGTCTGGCATGTTCAAACAGACTCCAACACATTTGTCAGGCACCGAGACAAGATGAAGAATGCATCTGTATTTTCAAAAGTTAAAGAAAGATTGGCCACAATAGACTCCCAAGGATAAGAGAATGAAAATCGTCTTCGAATATAGAGGACACTTTACTATATTGGATGATTTGCTGGTATAGGAGGGAAGACTGGTAATTTCAGACTCAGTCAGACTGGACATCATGGACAAAATACA